>NW_010141049.1:38886-53852 GCF_000699245.1 Pterocles gutturalis
AGGTCTTTTGTAACTGGCTGGATACAGAGAAGCTGTTGCTGGCACAAGAGTACCAATGCATAGATTTTGGAGGCTGGAAAGCGAAGGTCTATCCTTTTCAGTAGTAGCATCGGAAGTTAAGATTAGTGCAAATCAGTAAGACCTCAGCTGGTCTGAGAGAGATGAGGTTGTGTGCCTAGGCCTGTGCAAGTTTGTGCTGTTATATGTTGCCCAGGAGGGCAGATCATGGCCTGGCACACTAGTATCCACAGTATCAGAGCCAATAAAAGGTAGTTTAATCTGAAACTGGCAACATTTTTATGGGTTTCTGTCTTCATTGTCAGTACAAAAATCACCAAAGCTCCTGTGCAGTAAGCAGTAGTATCCCAACCAGCAAAAGGAGGATGGCAAAACTTTTGCTTTGTTGTGGCCCTTCAGGCAGAAAAGACAGTTGTCACAAGTGTGCAGTATTTGCTGCAAATATAAGTGTCATAGTCTGAAATTTATCAGTTGAAGTTGTTTATCCTGCTGGTTATTCTCATCCTTTAATTTCTTAAAGCTTCAGAAGGTGTTGACAATAGGTTAAACGATACAAGAGTCACTGTACACAACTCAAGGTCACTTTCTGAACTTCTGCATGAGGCAAATAGGAAGAAAAAATTATTTCAGTCTCTAAAAGAGAGAACTCATGGCACAGAAGGTTGCTGAATTTTGTTGCTTGCCCTACAGCAGGAGAGTATTCAAGAGGAATTGAAAGAAATAGAGGGCTTGGGTTTGAAACTAGATTGTGCTGCCTTCATGGGCTTTAAAAGAGGTGCCTGAGTAAGGAAAAATGCATGAGAGAAATCAATCTTTCAATTTACATTTGTAGATGCCAGTAAATACATATTTGTAGTAATAAAATGGATGAATCCAGAACATTTCCCCTAAGGCTTGAGAAGCAGCTTTTTTGTCTCTTCCTTGCATTCCATTCTTAATTGCAAAATAATAATAATAAAGTTAGACTGAACCAAGGGTTTTTAATGAGGCAAATTCCAAGGTTTATTTTGGTTTCATTTTAAGGCTTGTGAAAAACAAAAACTTGTCATTTGCTAAGGTTGTATCAGGTGACCAGCCTTTGGTGGTTCACATACAATTCACTTTCGGACAGCAGTTGCCTTCAGCATGCTGTAACTGCTATCTTTTTATTTTGAAACAGATGTTAAAGTATCCTGAGTGGTTACTTTTCTGTTAAACCTCTTGCTGTAATTGCTGCAGAAATGATGGGTGATTACTAATGACACTCTTGAATAGGAGTGGAAACTAGTAGAAGGCCTTACTTTCTGCCCTCCAGAGACTGTAGGTCTTCTTTTGAATTTGCAGAAATCCTAGAGAGATTGTTCATGAGCTTGGAAGGTGATCTTGAGTTGTCCTCTTGAAATCACCTTGCCAGGTTACCCGCCTTTTTTTTTTTTTAATGGTTTATCTTCTCTCATTAATTAAATATAGAAAATACAGTACTGTGCTGTCTACTGCTCTTTCAGACATAGTCCCTTGCTGTGGCACTGAACAAGACGGGCATCCAGCTATGAAGCAGAAGCTCTGTTTGTATGTGTGTTGGTTTGATCAAAGTTACATAATTACTGCTTTTGTTGGGCATTAATCATTCATGAATAGAGGCCTTTCAAGGAAAGAAAAATGTGAATCTTCTTATGACACAAAGCTAAATCTTTTTAATAAACAAAGTAGCAGTCTAAGAATGGTGGTGTTGTTTGTTCCCACCAAATTGCCTGTTCTGAACTGTTTCGCAAGTGCAAGTTCTGCTTGGTGTGCAATCTTAATTATTTAGGAGCTATGCATCTCTGTTTTTTCTAAAAATACACAGTCATTCTAGCATATGCTGTTCCAAGAACAGTAACAAGAGTAGTTTTGTGTACTTGAACCCTTTCTTATGTAATTCCCACCCCTGAAATGATTTTGTTCAAGTGCTAAAGTGGTTCTGACCATGAAACTTCTGGTGTACTTTGCATCCACTGATACAGTCTCTTGCTCATTTGATCGGTGGGAGGTAAAACCTGAAAACAGGCACCAAAATGGTATCTTCAAACTGATAAAAATATACCATGTCAAGGCAAGATACTCCCTTCCTGATAGCCTTCTTTCCCTTCCCGATGGTTTTCTTTATTCACCTCTTCCATTTTTTCTTAAGAATTCCTTTCTTGACTAATTTCTTATTTTGACTCAGTTCTACCATTTTTTTATCCATCCAGCAGGTTTGTCTAGTCAGCGTGAGAAAGTTTCAGAGATGGTCTTAATTTATGTACATACAGTATCTGTTGCAATTCAGCACTGTCCTTCTGAACCCTTCTCTCCCCTGCAAGCCTGGTTCATTGAATTTAAGGCATTTCACTCCAGGCGCATAGATTTTTATAGAGAGATTTTTCTTCCTCATCACTTTCATTTCTCTATGGATTCCCCCCCCCTCCCCGTTAATGCACCCCTTGCACTGACTGTTAAGCTGAACTTAATAAATACATTTGTATCCAGAATTTTCATTTAAACTATCAGCCTGCATTGTGATGCCTTGACATGCATGCACTGGCATACAATTGCCTGGAATTTGTGACTCTTTTTTCCAGAAGATAATGCATTCTGTTTCAAAGTCCTGAAGCAGTTTTAATGTCCAGTTAGATTGGAAATGTGTTAAGTTAGAATGCAATGTCTAAATTATTTGGGCAATTTGAAAAGTCTCGGTGTGTGCAACCAGAGAATTGATTTTTGTAGCTTTTGCTGAAACATGGTGTTTCTTTTAAATCTTTTAATTGAAAAGCAGTCATCTGTCTGAGGTCTAGGAGGCAAAGATGACATGATGATGTTGTTATGAAAGTTATTAAGAGTTTAGGATGTAATGTTACTGATAAAGAACAGAAATCTATTTTTAGCCAACTCATGCTTTAATTCTAACTTCCTACGCAGACTGCATCCTCAGCTATTAAAGGTGCTATCCAGCTGGGAATAGGATACACAGTAGGAAACCTTACATCAAAACCGGACAGAGATGTTCTTATGCAAGACTTCTATGTAGTGGAAAGTGTCTTTCTACCAAGGTAAGGACAAGCCTATTCAATTTATTTTCAATCGAATTTAATAATGAACTCTTAACTAGATATTTCAAACAAGGATTCTTTTCCAGTTCTAACAAAATGGAGTTAGAGTAGATTTAATGTATGAGAACTTGAAATTTTTCCTGTCTTCATCTTGTAATGGAAAATAAAGGTAGGGAAAAAACTGGGAAGATCACACTTCAACTGAAGATTTGAGACTTCTCACTTCTAGAGAAGGAAAGTATTTATGATGCTTTCAGTTAAAGAAGCTGTTATTTACAACTGGAAGCGATTTGTGGATCTACATGCAATAAACTATTATGTCCAACATTCACATGCATGGTTCATTTTTTAAAAACTGAGAATAAAACTTGCCATTTTGTTGAGATGTTGTCAAAATTTATAGAATCATAGAATGGTTTGGGTTGGAAGGAACCTTAAAGATCATAGAGTTCCAACCCCCCTGCCGCAGGTAGGGACATCACCCACTAGACCAGGTTGCTCAAAGCCTCATCCAGCCTGGCCCTGAACACCTCCAGGGATGGGGCATCCACAACTTCCCTGGGCAACCTGTTCCAGTGTCTCACAACCCTCACAGTGAAAAATTTCTTCCTAATATCTAGTCTAAATCTGCCCTCTTTCAGCTTATAACCATACCCCTTGCATTCAAGTCCTGCAGTGTTAAAAATAATATAAGAATTTACATTACTCCATAAAATTCTAGCCAGGATTTTAACCTGTGATGAGGTTCAGCTCTTAGTAGCTGACTACACATTGTGCACCATTACTGCTTTGCATTTGGCCACCTCAGTTTGTATCACTGTCAAGCTGATGGTTTAGAATGTGTAATGATACAGTTATACTGATAAGAGAAATCAAGGTTGTACTCTTTTGGGGGCTTCAGAAGCTCAAGTACAGTGCCATATAGCTTTTCCAAGTTACATATGCTAGGAGTGGATGAAGAAAGTGTAGGAAAAATATATTTCAAAAACAGGATGACTTGCAGGGTTCAGTGTTGTCTGGGTTCTTAGAAGTGCTGGGTACCAGTAGCACCCATCATTTCCATAAGGACATGCTATGCACACAGTATTGTCTGAGTTTGGGAATCCTTTCTATGAATTTTTCAAAGTTTTGTTTGTGTGGTTTGAATCCTACTTCATAAAGTGTTTCTAATAATTTAGAATCCTTAAAAATTACATATGTCATGAAGAGGAAGATAAACTTACAATGTACAGTGTGATTGCAGGCACTTTAAAGTTGATCTCTTGTCCTGTAAATTTGCTGGATTCAACTCCTGTTTTCCTCTGAACTGAGATATCCCTTAAGGAGAAGAAAGTTTATTTCTTATGGGAAATGAAGCTTTTACATTACACGCCTCAGTTCCTAGTAGTTGAGGGTATTCTTATCCTTGTTCTGGCATTAGCCATAAGGTTTGTGCACAGTTTTGTAGTCTTTCTCTTGTAGATTAGGTAAATATAGAGAAATTAACTATGTGCGTGTATTTTCATACACAGTAATCACAATTTTTTTTTTGTTAAAATCCAAATTATAGCTGAGAAATTTGCATATCATGTTACAAAGTTGGTCTGAAAAACTGAGTGAGAGGAAGTGGGCCATCGTATTTGTGAAATGTGTGACTGTGACAGTCATACAGGCTTCTGTAGTTTGTTTGGCTGTGATACCAGCTTTGTTCATGGAAATAAAATGAAACATACATGCTAAAACTGTTTTATTACATTGCACACTCTTGGGGAAAAAAATTAATCTCTATCTTTTTTTAACATAGTTGGAAAGGAACAAGTAAAATAATATGGTTTGTAGTTCATAATGTTGCGTATGTCTTCTCTCCTGTGACAATACACGTGTACCCTCAGAAATTAGGTTTGCCTGTTTTGTGTTGGTTTTAAGAGAACTGGGAGAGATCCTCTGGCTTGGAAAAAAAAAAAAAAAGGCAGAAGGAATAGGCTGTTTGCACTAACATAATGGTTGAGGGTGTTGGGATATTGAGTTTTTCACAATGGCATTACGTGGATTGCTCCTGAGTCATATCTATAGGTAGCTTTGTTATCCCAGTTGGAGGTAAAAAGCTATGGCTGCATGTTTTTTCCAGATGGGGTTGCACTCCCAAGGTGCACCTTGGGTGCTCTTCACACGTTCCTAGGATGATACCTACATGTGAAGGCAGCATTGTTAAAAGTCATTAATGTCTTCCTACATCCCACCCTGTGCCCCCAACCACCCTGCCCTGCCTTTGGATTGGCCTGGGTTGAAGGCAATTAGTTGAAATTAGTTACATTGGAAGGTCCAGTGGGCTGACCTCTACTGGGAAGCACGCTGGAGCAAGCTGAGGTTAAGTAAAATTTTTGCCAGGAGACTGCAGCTGGAGGAGGACCTGACAGTGCAGCAAGTGTGGAGCTAAAAGCTGGTGCTTACCAAGCAAGGAGCAGCATTTTTCCAGTTCCTTTGGGTACACATAATTCTGCTGCAACTCCACACAGAGCATGACCTGAACTTCCCCTTCACTGTGGACAGCAGCCTGCCTCTTTGCAAGCTGTCCTGCTGCACCTTCTTCCCATGTTTTCTCTGTGTCCACCTCACCTCATCCAGATCTGGCAGTGAGGTGAGAGGACAGCTGTTTTGCAGAGTCATGGACCCATCTGCTGCTTTGACAGCAATAGGAGCGTTGTTCTGGTGGCAGTGATGAAACAGACCGGAGCTAGTGGAAATGCAATGAAACAGCAGCTTGCATGCCAGTGAGGAAAAACAGCATTATCTGTGCTGTGTTAGGGCAATAGCCAACAGTTGTTTATAAATTTTGTCAGTTGCAGAAGATAAATATTCTCTGCATATCTCTCAGCCTCTGAAGTAAACCTCAGCACTGCCTGTACCTCAGGTTTGGTAACCATAGCAAAACACAGCAGTATTCAGGATTCATGAAGGAGAGAGAAAAATGCCAGGGGAAAAGATGGTCACTTCAGACCTGAAATTCACCACCCTGCTTATTGTGGCAGCTACTGATGTAACTCAGGAAGAACAATATGGGTTGCAGATTGTCTCTGTTCCAGAGTTACCTTGTAACTATGTTAAATTGGTCAGAGTTTATCCCTGTTTAATTTAGGTGTTTATTTCAGGAAGCGACTTTTAGTGAAAGTGAAGTATCTCTGTACTGTGAGTAGATTTCAATTGCAAAGTAACTTGCTTTTGTTTGTACATTGTAGTGGTGGAGGGGGTTGAAAAGTGCCTTTGTCGCTTTCTGCTTCACATTGTGGCATCCCCTTCATCTCTTTTTCTTTGGGTTGCCTAGGAGTCTATAACATGTTGGTTTTGGGAACTGAGGTATTATTAGGGGCTCTTATAAAGAAGTTAATTGAGAACTGCCATCCAGACTGAGTTTAAATGCCACTATGCAAATATGCTCTTTGGGCTGAGAAACAAATGGAGTCTGCAGTGACCCAGCTGATTATGAAGATATGGTGTCTGAAGTCTCCACCCAGCTCCTTTGAATGGAGTGAAACTGCAGGGGCAACTACTCCAAGTAGCCTGTCTTCTGGCTTTTAAACACTGCTTTGGAAATCCAGCAACAGAGTTGCTTGCCTGGTGCTGGTACAGTGCAGCAGTGGTTGGTGGGTTCACTGGGATGGTTGTGCATCCTGCCTGTGCTCTCCAACCTCTGTCTTATGATTCAGCTCTGGGGTGCACGTTTTCTGCTTCCTGCATTGTGCTCTGTGCTCTTGACTTCCTTGTTTGGAACTAGTTCTTTTCTTGGTGGCACATTTTGTCTCCAAATCAGTCATCTGTACAATGTGGCTACAGCAAAGCTTTGACAGCTGTTTGTTTCAGGTGTGGAGCTGGCTCCAAGTAATGTGACCATGGTTAGAAAGGCTCATAGCTGAGCTAATAAGCTGTCTGTCAAAACCAGGACATAAGCCTAGCTGTGACAGACAGTGGTGGCTCAAGCTGGTTGCTGGGCCATGGGGCCATGCAGCTGCCTAAGAGCTGACAATGTGGGCAGCTTGCTAAGTATTTCCAGCATGTGTGTACTAATCATAGAATCATAGAGTGTTTTGGGTTGGAAGGGACGTTAAAGATCATCTAGTACATCAATATACTAAGTAGGCACATTTTCTGTGGTGGTGCTTGCCAAACCGAACAGAAGTTGCTCTATTCTCTCAGCTAACTTTGGCTTGTGAGTTGTATGCAGCTTCAGAAATGCAGAGCATTCAGAGCAAGGCAGTATGTTTCAGGCTCCATCTCTTTTCTGTTTTTTTTAGATGGAAGCTGCTGCTAAGCAGCTGCGAGTCTGACTTTTTTTGTAGCAAGCTTCTAATCAGTCTCGTGTGCTTCCCTTGCTAATATGCTTTATTTTCAGGGTGTAGACCCTGCATATTGAGAACACTTGCTGTGGTTTCTAATTTAACTAGTAAATCTGTTAGATGCTGTTGACCTATATGCACCCTGCAGCTACAGTCATCTGTACAGGAAACTGGTTCAACTACAAATTGCTTTCTTGTGATGCTAATGAAAGATTATTTGGTGCTTTCAGCTATTTAATGTCAAAAGCTTAGTATTGTGTTATGATAGCATCTGCATGACAGACCAAACAAGTAGTCAAAAGTACTGAGAAAAGTGAAGCCTTGGACATATCTTAACCAGTCTGGGTTGTACCTATATCTAAAACTGAAGTATACTGTTTTCTGGCATGAGGAATGATTTAGAAAAATGAGAAAAACTGATACTTGCCCTTGGAAATATCTTCGTACCAAACCCATATCATAGGTTACCTGACAGTTTAAGTGGTGTCTTTATAATTCAAGTATAGAATGCTGTGCAGGCTCGGTGTGAATAGTACTCAATTGTTCACCCTAGTGCTTAGTTACTGTATGGCTTATGCCACTGTATTTGTTTCCAGTTGTGTGGTTTCACAAGATAGGTAAGAAGTTGGCCTGAAGCCTTTGATAAAGCGCTGCTGCTCTTCTTTGGTGCTTCAGTTGCACAGATGCACAGGATGACCCAAGTTATGACACACTTTTTATGGTTTGTGTGTACAGTGATAGCACAGATAGGAGGAAGTTGTTTTGGTTTGCAAAACAAATGCTGTTGAAAATGGGCATACTGTGGCAACAAAGGCAAAAAAATGTTCGTTATGAATTGCTGATCTTAGCTACTTCTGTTAGTGTCAAATTCTTGGTAAACCTGTGATAACCTGGATTCTTGTGTGGCTATGCAGGCACACTATTTTTAAAGTGCTCTGAGATCCCTTGCTTTAATGACATCTCTGGTTGGTTATGAAATAGTCGTATCATCATCATCGTAAGAAAATGTCTGTGTATTCAGCTGTTACGTAGATATTATTGGCTTCACTTGTTTTGAAGATGCTTATTCACAGTTGTATTTTAAAGCTGTCTTGCAGGGGACTGTCTAGGATACCATATAGTAACTGAAAGTATAGGAGAGCATACAGTGAGAAACAAGGATATAACCACTGGACTTTATCCACAGATGAAAAAACCAAACATACACCTATTTGTACAGGTAGCTATAATACCTACTTCAGTCGTGTGAGAAACAATTGTTTTACTGAAGTTATATATAGCAAGTGAATATACTAAAACACTACCTCATCTGTGAGTATGTATTTATTGGATACATTTTATAGAGTTCAGACACATTTTGATGTATTGTAAAAGAGCAGCTTTATCCAAGAACAGTGAAACTGCAATTGGATACTCTTAGTTTTTAATATTGGAAGCATTTCATTTTAGATGCTTTATTTTTATTTTAAGATTTTAAAAAGAGTTGCTTTCACATGAGAGAATGGAGGTGTTCCTTCTCTTCACTCTTCTTACAATACATACAAGAGGGGTGTACATGTTAACAGATAACATCACAGCCTGTTAATGGAGGTCTGCATGAAGGCTTGCCTTCAAGATGTGCAGCTAGCCTTCTCTGCCCCTTCAGATAGGTGTGCTAGTGCTATCTCATGAGTACGGCCTACCAGGGTGAGGGCATAGGAAAGAAAATTTGACAACAAATGTATCTGTGATTGTTGTTTAACAAATTTTTGCAAGCCACAGGATTATCCATTAAAAATATAATTAGTTTCAGTTCATTTTTAGTTTGATAGTGCACCACCTAAAGTTTAAATCAACCCTCAGCATTTACTAAGAGGCAGGTTAAGATGCACATACTGTCATTTCTAGGTGTGCTTGATTTTTTAAAAAAATCTAAAATTGAAGTATTAAATCAAACTCACATAATAAGCTTTAGCTTTTTTTTTTTCTACATACCAGTCTTTTGCTTTTGTGTGGTCTTACAGCTAGGGTTATTAAAATGCCTTGTAAGTTACAATTGCTTCCTAATCTCTCCGAAGCCTGTATTGTTTGTCATAGCTTGGAGACACAGACTTGAATTCCTCAAGATTGTCAGAATCAAAGCTGGTATTAAAAGCTTTTATTATTCTCCTTTTCTTTTTTTTCCTAAACTATCTCAGAGGATTTCTGTCATGTCCAAAGCTCCATTTTGCAGGTTGTTTTTTGTTAACAGATCACGGGTATGTTTCGTGTTCAACTTCAAAGACATAGTCATCCCCACGAAACTCACTAGCCTGGTTAAAAGTTGTTATACTTAGTGCTTTGCACATATACTCCAATCAAGCCAGAATGAAACACACTTGTAAAATACCCTAGGAAGGTATGGGGAGAAACCATGAAATGCATTCTGTCAAGATCTAATAGAGTAGAAGGTGAATAATTTCATGTCTAAATAAGGTAGAGATGTATTTACATCAAGCATTCTGTAGAGTGGAAACTGTCCTTTTCAGGTAAGAGCAAAGACATAGCCACAAGAAATTTGAAGGTTTTACATTACTGTAGGAAATTAGTGGAAGTGAGGGTGCTTTTTCTGTTAAAAGTAGCAAAAAGAAAGCCTCACAGACTTTCTTCCAGAAGGGTAACCAAGAAATCTTAAATTTGTGTCGAGCTTGCTTCTTGCATCACAGAAGCGCTTACTGTTGGGATCCTATAAACTATTCTATTAAGCAATGAAGCTGAAACTAGTGAATATGTTTAACAGAAATGGTAGGGTATCATAAAAATCTCTGCAGACCTTCAGTAAAAGGGATTTTTTTTAAAGAGTATTTTACAAAGAGTAACGAAAATTGTCTGTGTAGTGAAATTGACTATTGTATCTGTAATAAAGTAAGTTCATGCCCTCTAAATACCTAGAAAAGCAAGCCCTCTGTATAGATGCTGTTTCAAAATAATTGCTCTGTTTTGCAATTTTTATGCAACAAGTCTCCACTTACTATGCATTACTGTCCACCTGCAGACCCAGTATTGGTCATTTTACTCCACATGCACTTATGAAATGTCTTCGACCTGTGGCATTATAGCAAACCTCCTGTCTTCATTTCAGTCTGGAGCAGTTCCAACAACAGTACATGTCCTGGTACAGTAAGGGCATGTAATCTATTTATTGCCACACTTTCACGAAAGAAGCTTTTGACTTATGGCTGCAGGAAGCAGATTTATAAAGGTATTTAGGTACTGAAAGGTAGTGCTTTTTTATAGTTTAGATGATTAATCTTCCCTGACAATGATGCGATGCTTCAGCAGAGAACGCTGTTATTTTCTTGTCTGCATCTTACAACAATTAAAGGCATTTACAAATATGCCTCCAGGTTTCCAGTGTAGCTATATATTAACCTATTTCATCCTCATATTGCCCAAAAATTCAGTGGGATGCATCCAACTGTATAAAACTTGATGTCAGATGAGACTGGCAGTGTTCTGTGCAGCTGAAAGACCATAAAAGAAGCATTAGCCTATCAACCGTAAAGAAAAACTACCATCTTCAGCCTGGTATCCTATTGATTTCCACTTTTTACTATATAATGGAACAATAAAATACATGTGGATTTGGTTTTAATACCTTGCAGTTCTGATATGGTAGACTATGAAGTGATCAGACGAGTTAATTAGGACTAGGCAGCCTTCACTAGCTGTTAACCATATGGTTTAGCACTCCAAGAAGCAGCAGTATTCTAATATCTTTGTATGTACCCTTGGTCATCCACAACTCTTTTTATATGTGATTTCCAGACGGAAGTCAGGTTGTTTTTTCCCTCCTTTCATCTCCTGTTCAAGAGTCTAAATTATATGCATTTCTGGAGTCTGAGAAAGTTTGTTCTCCAGTTCACACTATTTAATTAGCAGCGGTTTGGTTCTGATGAGTTTGGTGGTAGGCATGCAAGGGGCAGCTAGGTGAGTTGAGTAGACTTCTTCCATCTAATTGATATTGATGGAAGGTTCATATGACAGGTATTAATTGCACAGAGTCAAAGGTCTTAAATGTTTTCATTATATTTAATTTGGTCTTTGCAGGAATGTTGCTTAGAGTTTATTCCTTTTCATATCTGTGTGGATTCCTAGCTTTTTTGTTTTTTTCTGTACCTTGGGTATTCTTATGGCCAAGCATAGGTACATGCAGCATTGATGAACAATTTATTTGGGGTAAATGAGTAAAAATGTTGGAAGAGCTGTTCGACCACTATGTCAAGTCTTGGGTTTTGTACTCATCTATTTATCAAACCATTCAGAGACTGACCAAACTTTGTCTTAAAGCTGTTCTTATTTGTGTTGAAGTCGTAGTGTGGAGCTTTACTTTTAGTTTCCATCATAAATGAATCCAAGGGAAGTTTTTATACTTTTTTTCTTCTGGCAGCATTTTGCTGCTGGCCTTTGTCTTTAGGTTAAATCATATAGTATTTAACTCAAGACTCATACAACTGCATCCTGAAAATACAGTGAGATGGTAAATATAAAACAAGGAAAAGAGTTAAGCTGGCTACATTGATTTGGGTTTTTTCTTTCCCTTCAAGAAAGACTGTCTTCTAGGATGGTCACCCTAGTAGTCTTTGTGCCTCTTCTAGTTTGAATCTGTATCTTTCATATAACTGCATACCATTTTCCAGAATTCCCCAAAAGGTCTGTACCCTCTGTTCCTATTTAACCAAATGAGCGTGTAAACTAGTGCTTGTTTAGATTGAGGTGGGGTGACATAGGTAACACGACAGGCAGACAAACAGAAAACCACTTTAAGATCAGCAAATCAAGAGTGGCTTCCCATTTCTGGACTGTACTATCAAGAAAGAAAGAGATACCATAACTGCAGTTAGTCTGCAGAAGAGACTAATGCTGAGGATGCAGTTTCATAAATACGGCTGAGACAATCAATGTTTACTGGCACCAAAAAACATAGGTAGTCCTGCTTCTTTCACACTGGTCTGGCCACACAGTTCTGCCTTCTGTGTTTTGCTGTCCTTAGTGTTCATCTGACTCCCCTACAAACCAATTCATGATCCATCGTGCATCACTACGCTATTAGACCAGTTTACCTTGGAGGGGTATCAGAAATTACAATGTTAGTTTAAACCCAATCTTTATGCAAATGGATATGGGCAGTGAAAGTAATAGTTTCCTTTAAGGTAAGAGAAAGGAATTTGCTGGCAGTATTCTGTCTCTCATGGACATTTGTTACACAGATTAATGGTGATAGGGAGGTTAATCTGCATTAATGACTCTTGTCTCAGAAGGCAAATGGTTGAGTTAGGCAGCTTTGCAACAAAACGAGCTGCAAGAAGGAAGTCACTAAAATTGCTCAGTAATAATTGGGTTTGGTTTATTTTTGTTTTTGTTTTCAGTGAAGGGAGCAATCTCACCCCTGCTCATCATTACCCTGACTTCAGATTTAAGACCTATGCACCTCTTGCCTTCCGCTATTTCAGAGAACTTTTTGGTATCAAGCCTGATGATTACTTGGTAAGAGCTTGCAATTTTCCTTTGAATTACAAATTATTACAATGTATACTAGTTTCATAGTGATAGAAGAGGTACCGAAATAGGTAGTAAATTTTGTGTGTAGAAAAGTTGATAACTAGTCAATATTTTAAATATTTTAGGAAAATTTTAATTCTTCATCTTTGAGACAATTATTAGAAAAACCTGCCTTGTTAATTGACCATAGAGTAACTTGAGTGTTACTGCTCATTTGGGTTATTGTTTCTAGAGAAGTTATAACCAGTACTTGTGCAGCTTGTACCAATTCAGTTCTAATAAAGTGCTTTTGTCTTATTTGCGTTATTTATTTTACAGAACCATCTGCAAGTGTTCCCATCTAGTGGGTGGTGGGCTAAAAAAGACGCATTTTAGAGTATCTCCTTTGTTCTCTGTACGTTTGAAGACTTACTCCTTCTCAGTATTCAGTTGTCTACATGGGGGGGGAAAAAAAAAAAAAAAAAGATGCATCTGCTGCTGTCATAAAAGCAGGCTTTACTTGGTAGAACCACTTTGTGGACTGCCAGGGACAAGGATCCATAGTTTTACTTTGCCTGTAGTTGTGCTTTTGGAAGGTTAGTGTGAAAGCAAAGAGCTGGAGTGTTTTCTAGATATTTGCCTCATGTCCAGTTTGTTTCATGCCAGTCCACACAACAAATTAGAGTCCCAGTACAAATTAGCAATTTTGTATGTCAGAGTTTTATTGTTAACTTCTTTTGAATTAGTTTTTAGATCTTTTTGTTCCTTTATTGGTAACTTTTTCTTTAAAACCAAAAGAATTAGAGCTCGAATTAATAAAAAAGAAAAATTTGTTAAATGCTGCTGAAACATTACTTATATATTATTTCACTGACTTCTGTTGTGTTCAAGTGTGTTACAAAGTTTTTTTTATTTCTTGGACAATGAGGCTAAAAACAAAACTTAGCAGGTTTTGCTTTTATTTAGGTTGAATGTGAGTGTCTTGATTTTAATTCTTCAGTACTATGTGTAGATTTTGTATTACTAAGCCTCATGCTAGTAGTTATATATAAAAACGGATAATTCCTTTGAATTATAGATGTTGGTCTCAGGGAAGTGCAGTTGGATTTGAGTTTTCCAAAGGTGTCCTTATGTAAGATGTTGTCTATCTGTCTCCTTTCATGGACCTGGCAAAAAACAAAGTATTTGGGCTGTGTCGTCAGCTGCTAAGAAGACTGTACTTCCTAAAGTAAAGTTATGGTCACCTGCAACTGCTATTCCATCTAAGGAAGCATTTACAGTAGCATAAATTAAAGATTACAGAAAGACTGCTTGCTGTTGATAAGATCAGTTTGGCTACAAAATGACTAATCACTCAGGGAAATTCCCAGTAAAGGCAACTTGTTGTAGATTCTTTTTCCTCTTGGCACAGCAAAAGACACTACTGATATCTTACCAAGAGAAAGGGGCAACTAGAAAAGCTGATTTCAAGATTAAGTGCACCTTCTTTTCTTGAAAATACAAAAGCAGATTTCCTTCAACAAACAGCTATTATTATGAAATATAGTTGAATTTCAGTGTGTGTTGTTGTAACTGGTTGTTTTGCCAATCGACGGGGTTAGCAGAAAGGACACAGGCACCAAATTAAAGAAGTTATCTTATTTTTACTTATGTTTAAAGTGATAAGATAATGCACCTAATGATTACTACATAGAGTTAGCGATAGTGATTAAGGAAGATACATCACCAGTTGCCCTATTAATACGTTACCATCATCCAGACCCGCAGTCACTGGGGAGCCCAGTTGCAGCAAGGATTTGGAGAACCCTTCCGGGCAATTGGGAAATTTCTATACAGTGTGTCCACTGTATAGATGAGGCTTACAAATTTCCCTGCAAACATTCCCTGCTTTTATACAGTTAAATAAACAACTTACATCTCAAACTGCGAAAAACATCTGGTGTGGTTTTCCCCTTGTTAACTTTCATCTCAAGTCTGGCCAGGACCTCGAGTCTCCCCAAAGTTGGCCCGGGCCCCGGAAGGGAAGTAAAAAAAAAAAAAAAAGGGTCAATGTATCTGGTAACCCTGATTATGTGTCTCCCAAAAAAGCCTG
>NW_010141050.1:0-2180 GCF_000699245.1 Pterocles gutturalis
CTCAATCTTGAACCTAAGATCAAATCCTGAGCTAGCAACCAGGGTTGTGCTCCCTCCCAGCTTCTCCGGTCTGCTGACCTTGGCAGCCGTGTAAACATCACTTTTTATCAGCTTTCTTCTGAGCACAAATCCAAAACACAGCCTCTTGCTAGCTATTATGAAGAAAGTTAACTCTGTCTCAGCTTAACCCAGGACAAATGTACAAAAAAATTAAAACCAACATCTATTCTCTCTTTTTGAACTTTGCATTAATGTTTCCAGAAACAGAAAGACATTTTTCAATTGGTTGATTAGAAGACACACACACACACACAAGTTTGTGCTCTTGTAGAGACACTCTCTTTTTTAAATCTCACTGGTCGGGTTACATATGAATAAACGTAGAGACAAAGCTCATACGAACTACACTGCAGAAATGCCCATTTTTTCTATATTGGCTGAAGTGAATAATGCAAACATAAGCGTCTTAGCAATACAGTCTTTACTTCCTGAATTAATTTTACTGCTGAGACCTGATGAAGTAAATTTAATGTGTTTTCTTTCTACAAAAATAAAAGTTTTATTAGATAAAAATTAATTCTGGTATGTTATGGGTGAAATGGGAAAGAAGGCATGAATAACCAAACAAAAGCTATCTTCTTCCTTTTGGACCTGAACTATAGTATTTTGTTCCATGTTGGCTTACAGATTTTTTCAGGCATTGAAAAAGTGTCAGGAAGAGGCTTTAGTGAAATGTCTCCATGTTTACATTGCAATCAGCTGGTAGGTACAACCAGCATGTGTGACGGTGACACTTGGTGAAAAATGACAGTCACAAAATCGCGCTTGCCTCCGCTGAGTCTGCTGACTCTCATATGAGCAAAACTTTAATTTTTCAATGTTTACAGTTGTAACGGTAGTGAGTCTGTGTGCGTGTGAATGTTTGTATTCTAAACCACCTTCAAGAGAAGAGATTGCCAGTGTGCAGTCCTCCCATCTCCTGCCTGAATGGCATGAGTTGGAGGCTCAGAAAGGAAAAAAGATCCTTTCCCACACTGATGGTGGATTTGGAGCTGCATAACTTTCTGTTCATCAAGGCTCTGGTTGTAGCAGACTCTTAGGCTTCTAATAGAGTCCACAGCATTTGTTTCCTTCCGAGAGGTGTGTGGTATCGCAGCAATTCAGCACCATTAGCACTCACTGCTACAGGGAAGAGAGAACTTTTCTACATTCATTGATCTCTGTCTGATACGCTTAATGAAAAAATACATCGCATATGATAACACTGCCTTAAGGAACAGAGGTAATTATTCAGCGTCTGCGTGTTGAGAATAACTTGCTTCCTTTTTTGTGTACATCAAAAAAAAAAAAGAAAAAAAAAAGAAAAGGAGCATGCTATATTATGCACACTTATTCTCTCTCTCTCTTTTTTTTTTCCCCCTTCAAATAAAAACATCTTAACCACATTCTTCTGGTGTTCTGTGACCAGGCCTTATAAGACTGTGATTTATGAAATGAGGGAAATGTGAGCAGTAACTAATTGGTGAAGCACTCTGGGCTCTGTGACTGTTCTGCACACACAATGAGGTTACAGCGCTTGCCAGTCATGCTAAAAGGAAGCAGCAGGCCTTAACCCTTCCCTCCCCATGCACAGTTTCCACCATACTTCTTCAAGAAACTAATATTTCTCCATGCAGAATTTTCTGAATTTCCCAAGTATCCAAAAAAAAAAAAAAAAAAAAAAGAAAAAACAAAACCCTCTTAACACACCTGCTTTCATGCACAAGTCTCAAATAATTTTTTATGATGGAGAAATACCTCTGTCAGGGTTAAGGATGGCAACACTGGCATGGATGGGAAAACTTGCCTAGGATCACACAAAAGGTGAATGGCTAGAACAGTAATAAAAGTTAGGTTTCTCCTGTTCTTCCCATGAGATGGCTTTGTCTCCATTTATATGATAAACTTTGGATTTTGATACAACACATGACCAGAGCCACACAGAAGATACAAACAACACAGATGAAATGTCAACCAGGGCAGCTAACTGCCAGATCTTTCTATAAAAGATCAGGAAAGACCCTCTACTGAGGTCACTCTGAATTTCCCACTTCACGTAGCACTGAGATAAGATTTGCTTTGCAAGGCTGAAATCTCCTTCCTGAGAGATCATTTTCAACAACAACTTCAGAGCAGGTACC
>NW_010141050.1:2191-61024 GCF_000699245.1 Pterocles gutturalis
TATATGCTCGGGAACTTGGTTTTATTAACAGCCATGGAGGAGGTGAGACTGTGAGACTGAGACGGGCTGAGAAGTGAGGAAGTCTTAGGGAGCTATTTGCTTTAGAATGGACAGCTATGGACATGACCTGTACCTAACTTACTTTTTTTTTTTTTTTTTTCAAGTGTACTTTACTACCCAGGATACAAATACTATAGACTAATGGAAAAGTGTATCTGATGTGTATCCCTGTCTGTCAGTGCTTAGAAATAGACTCTTGGATTCAGTACTTATATTCAGTTATAAATAGGTGGATTCAGCTAAGCTTCACGCTAACTTTGCTAGCATAAGGACCACCAACTTGTCTCATGCATAAGCAAACTAAAATGGGGATCTAGGAATTGTTTCATCAGCATAAAGAGCCACAGTGTTCCTAGGCTTCATCTCCAGAAGAGCACAGAGTAAAATCACATTTGCCATCGGGGTGCATGAGCACCCGGATATCTGGTACAGAAAAACTGGAGCACTAAAATGACATGGGTCAGCAAAGAGTCACAAGTCCATAAACTCTGCTGATAACCTGTATGAGGATGGGAAAGTGAACATGGAAGTCAAGTAGGTCATGAAATGAAAAAGAAACGGGAAGGAGAGAGACAGACAGAAAATGAGGATACAAACTGAGCTAAAGACCAAAAAAAGAGTTAATGCAGAGAGAGAAAAAGAGAAACAGGCAAGCTGACATAGTTCAAGAGAGAAAACAGGAACATAAGAAAAAAGCCCTGAAGTTTCAAATCACTCTAATAAAAAAAAAAAAATTCTTGATATGGGTCCAGCTTGAGCCTCTCTTTTTCTTTAGCAGTCTGAATATGAAGTATAAATCAGACCTCTCGTGGGCAGACATGTCTGTGAGTTCAGACAAGTGAGGACTTAGAGGGAAGAGCAGCCAGATCTGAGAGAGCAGATTTTACAAGTGGAAACTCCTCCTCCAGAAGGAGAACTTTTTTGAAAATTTGGCCTAGAAAGACAGAGGAAAAAAGAGACCCAAAGAGTTTTAAGGGTATTATCAAGCAATTCATCCACACTCCTGTTGAGTAGACACAAAAAGCCACACCATAGTCCCTGCACATGCTAGTTGTAGCCCAAAGTACCAGTATTTGGGGAACCCTGGTGATTGTATCAGGACCAGGTCATTCTCATTCAAATCCCTGCATGATTTGCAATGTCACCGTACATTTGGAAAGGTGCCATACCAAAAGCCACACATTGAACTTAGCCATTTACCCTGACAACAAATAGGAGTGGCGGTGTTCTTGGAAGATGTAATAAATATTTTTTAGTGTCCCATTACTGCATAGCCATCTGCTATTTATTGCAATTGTGCAGATCATAATACATCTATCTGCTATTTATATAGATGTTGCTTTTGCTTCCATAAGAAGTGCATTGTAACTTAACTTGGCATTAGCTTAATGTTCCATTAAAATAGAGTGCTGCTAAGTATAAGCATATGTATATATGTATACCTAAATTACTATTTTCCCACCCATATTCAGACAGTGCTGAGAAGCTACATAGATACTGAACTTTGCTTGGCGATATTTTCAACCCTGAGTAGAAATAACTTGTTTGTGCAAAGCCACCCATTTCCCTAATTACAGCCACTCTGTACTGTAAGAGGAAACCGCTAATTGGGTACAGCAGGAAACAAAGGGACAAGGGTTTTATTGTCTGTTCTGTTCTTACTACTATTATTAACTCATTCCTTTCCTTTAACAAAAAAAGCGTTTAATCTTATTATGGCTCAGTTTCCCCAACTGTGAAATTTTGCCAGGCAGAAACTGTGAGGTTATATGTATTAAATACCAGAATAAAAGTTTCCTAAGAAGATTCCAGTGAGCTATCAACAGAGATACAAGACAGAATTCCCAAAAAATTGCCTTCACTTTCTGGGAGGCAGTTACACCAGACAGGTTGGAAAGGAGTGGAGATGCTTGCCTGTTTTAATCCAAATAAACTTTAAAAATCCTAACAATGTTATAGAAAACCATGGATGAAGTAAACAAAATTGATAGACTAGGAACTTTGTCAGGTGCCCAGATGACAAAAACCGCTCCATAACTCTGCTGAAGTTATTGAAAGGACCTTGATTGACGTGTCGTAACATTCAGGCCACACACGTTGGCACTCTGCAGCCTGAGGATTTCAGGTTCCCCAGGGAAGGTGCAAATATTGCTCTATTAGCAATAACACGCTCCGTAGCTCAAACTGCCGGGAGATTAAACGACTGAACTGTGCAACACGTCAAGGCACCGAGCGGGTTGAGCTTTAGACTATTTCATGCCCTCAGCAGTAAACACGCTAATGTCAAACTAACCTTGAAAATGTGTGTGTTTAAACATGTTAACCAGAGCAAGACCTGCAGAAATGCCACAAAATATCAGAGGAAGATGAGACACTATAAATGCAACCCAAGAGTTTCTCTCCTGATGCAAACAACCTTTTTTCCTGCCACCCTCAAGGTCTTCCACCAAGCCAAGGAGCTGGTGGTTCACTGCACTGATTTCCTACTCACTGAGGGATGCCGCCAATTTAACTTTTCCCATTCACCCCAGGGTTAACTTCCTTATTGAGTTAACGAATGCAAAAAACTAGTATAAAACATGCATTAATCAGTTCCATCAATGTAGCTCAATACAGGTCAAGGCTAGTGCTAGGGGTAGTTATCTTCCTATAGACATACTATAGGAAGATGCTACACTAAAGCCCTATAGACACCTTTTATTCTTTCTCTAGAAATGCCCTTTCTCTTATGTATCCTCTGCTGCTCATAAACACCAAATGAGGAACTGTAGTGAGATAAGACTAATCCCCTCATTTTCCCATATGCAAGAGGTTTATCACAAATGAGTGTCTGGGGCTGTCATTACTTATCAGGGGATGGAGTTGTACCAGTGTACCAGAGGCTCTGGGAGCTTCAAATCATGGTCATCTATCGCAGTGCATTTGTGGGGTCAAAACAGCCTTGATGGCTTTGAAGCCCATCAAAATCCTACAATGTAGCAGTGCCAAGGCAATGTGAGGATCTCACATGGACCTCAGGGAGGCCATAGGCTGCCCAGAGAAGCTGTGGATGCCCCATCCCTGGAGGGGTTCAAGGCCAGGCTGGATGAGGCTTTGAGCAACCTGGGCTAGTGGGAGGTGTCCCTGCCCATGGCAGGGGGTTGGAACTTGATGGTCTTTAAGGTCCCTTCCAACCCAAACCTTTCTGTGATTCTATGATTGGTTTGGTGCTTCAGGCTCCACATGGGAACAGAGATGAAACCTCCTCTCCATGCCAAAAGCATCGCTCCAGACCAGGGCTGCTCTCTGAGGTAGTGTGACACACCAGTAAGCTGCATCTCCGACCGACTCTGCAAAAGCAAATCTCATTATATGATGGCAGAGTTTGTTTCGCCTAGAGACACACTGCAAGGGTGCTTCTTTTAAAGCCCATTTAGCAAGATGATGAATCTCTTTGTGTACATGATAATGTAAAAAAAAAAAAAAAAAAAAAAGCATGTTGCAGGGTTTCTAAGCAAAAAGTAGTAAAAAGTAGTCTATTTGCATTCTCATTTCCCTCTGCCACATCTCAAAGTAAACACAAGCTTTATATAAAGATAGAAAGTTGATGATTAAGCTAGAGAGTAATTACTATTAAAATAGTGATATCTCCAGGTAAGGTAAGATCAGATCCTCATGGTGCTGTGTGGCAGGTAAGAGACTGCCCCTCCTTTGAGCAGATAAAACAGAGAAATTTTACCCAAGGGTAAATAGGAAAATGGACAGTGCAAAGTCACACAACAGGCCAGTGACAGTGCTGGGGCTCCAGCTTGTCTTGTAAAGACACCTGTGTCTCCCAGTGCCCAAAACAGAGGGTAAAATTTAGATTTCACGTACTCAAAGCAGCCAAAAGCATGAAGAATGCCCCAGCAAACTTTTTGTGCTGGGTTATCTGGCAGACGAAAGCAGAGAGAGCTGGTAGGGTGACAGATCCAACTGGGGAAACAAACAAACAAACAAACAAACAAAAAAAAAAAACCAACCCAACCCACAAAGCAAAAGAAAGAAGGAAAGAAGGAAAGAAGGAAAGAAGGAAGGAAGGAAAGGAAAGAAAGGAAAGAAAGGAAAGAAAGGAAAGAAAGGAAAGAAAGGAAAGAAAGGAAAAAAAGAAGGAAAGAAGGAAAAAGAGAGAAAGAGAGAAAAAGAGAGAAAGAGAGAGAGAAAGAGAGAAAGAGAGAGAGAAAGAAAGAAAGAGAGAAAGAGAGAAAGAGAGAAAGAGAGAAAGAGAGAAAGAGAGAAAGAGAGAAAGAAAGAAAGAAAGAAAGAAAGAAAGAAAAAGAAAAGGCAGCTTTCTCAGGGTTAACCTTTAACAACAGCAGACCTGAAGGCAGTTTGGAGGGTTAGAGAAATCTTTCTACCACTGCACATCCATCACCTCAAAGAGGGGAATAACCCAATTTTTTGATATTCATGTTTTTCACTTCCACCTCTGCTGATTACCGCATTTTGCATCTCGGGTGTTGTGGGAGGAGAAGGAGGGGGGAGAATGATAATAGTAAAAAAGTCTGCAGCTTGTGAGCAGTTTTCAGCCCAGCCGATGCAGCCGGGCTGCTGGCGATGTGCCGCTCTCCCCTCTTGGGCTACTTCGCAGTGCCACCTGCTGGCCCTGCGCGTCGTCGAATGGAAATGGCCAAACCGATGCGTGCTGCAACACAAGTCGTAGCTGCTCTGCTAAATTTGCTCTCCAAACTACTTTACTGAAGGCTGATGGGCTGGAGGGAGTGCTTGATGTTGGCTGAAGGCACCCCTCACCTCTCGGGAACTTTACATCCCGACCAAGAGTCGCGGTTTAACCCCAGCTGGCAACAAGCCCCACGCAGCTGGTTGCTCAATCCCTTCCAGAGGCATGGAGGAGAGAATCGGAAGGGTAAAAGAGTGAAAACACATGGGTTGGGACAAAGACGGTTTAATAGGTAAAGCAAAAGCTGCTCACACAGGCAAGGTAAAACAATGGCCAAATCCTGGGCTGGTCACTGGGGCTGTGCTCCCTCCCAGCTCCTCCTGCCCCTGCAGACACGGGCCCAGCAGAGAAGCTGGAAAGTCCTTGACTGTCCTGGCAGCAGCTCTGTCCATCAATGTGTGATCAGCTTCTCCTCAGCACGAATCCAAACACAGCCTCACATGAACTACTGTGAAGAAAGTTAACTCTGTCCCAGCTGAAACCAGGATAGTCAAAAAGGAAAAATAAACACAACCCTTCCCCACTCACCTATTACTAAGGATGCAGCAGGCAGGCACTGAAGCTAGCCTCAAACAAGTAAGACCAGACTCTGTGAGCATTATGCCACACCAGCTCAGACTCATTTCTCTAGGCAGGAAGAGTTATCAGTCAGAATGAGTGCCAAGGGCTCTACAGAAATCTACATTATTCAATGTAAGCAGAGATTACTGATCATGAACAAGTATTTTATCCACATACTACTAACAGCAGCAGCTCTTGAAACAAAATCCACTGCTCTTCTCACACACATCTTCTCCCTGACTGATTGCTTGATGAAGAATTCATGGATCTGTCCAGGAAGGTCTCCTCAGAAGAAAGACGAGTGAAGATGAGGGCAGGGAGGGTGTGCAGGATGCTAACAGAGAAGGCATTAGGGTTCTGGTTCTGTGTAAACTCAATGAAGCATTAATAAGAGAGGAAAGAGTAAAAAAAAAATACTTGAAGAGACAATAGCTCTTGACTGTGCCATGGGATGTGTGAACCTTGCTCAAGCAAAGTCATTGTTAAAACTGTTCCTGCACACCTTGTACACCAAGACTGTGATTTCAGCCCCTGCAGGAACACCGTGGGAGGATGTAGGAAATGTGCAGCGATCTTAGCAGGGTTTCTCCCCTCCTCACTCTGTGCTATAATATCAGCATGATCTCTATACTTTTCAGGAATAAATTACAGGTATTTCTAGCCAGAAAAATAAATTTAGTTTTCCTAGCTGCCTTCTTATCATCAGCTCTTTATCTTTGAAAGGGGTGGGAAAGGAGGAGTAATTTCAGCAGTACTTATCGCTCTGATCACCACTATTATGCTGTTAGCTAAGTGCCCGCTGTTCATTCACTGTAATTGTTTCATCTTCAGCTGCAACACCTTTACAGCAAAGAACTAGGTGGTAATAAGGACTGATTTCTGGCTTTAGCCTATTATTTTCTAAAGTTTAAAGAAATATCTATAGTTATGCTTGTTTTACAGTGACACAGTCATGATTCAGGACTGAGTACCCAGGTCACTTATCTGGATCCCACATCACATCCCTCATGGATCCCATCTGTTTCCCTACCAGTGAATGTCACAGCTTGTCACTCTGGGATCCCTTGTGCTGGTTATGGAGGGTCCACACAGAAATGCACCTCTTTTCCCTAGCTGTAGTCTTGCATCAAGAGCCCCAGCAGTCAGGGTTGGATACGTCCCTCCCACACAGACCAGACTAGACTTTGTCTTGGCACTGTGGGCTGGGATATTTTGGAAGAGAAGAGGTCTTCAAAAAACGAGACTTAGAATCATAGAATGGTTTGGGTTGGAAGGGACCTTAAAGATCACCGAGTTCCAACCCCCTGCCATGGGCAGGGACACCTCCCACCAGCCCAGGTTGCCCAAAGCCTCATCCAGCCTGGCCTTGGACGCCTCCAGGGATGGGGCACCCACACCTCCTCTGGGCAACCTGGGCCACTGCCTCACCACCCGCACAGGAAAAAACTCCTTCCTAATATCCAATCTAAAACTACCCTCACTTATCACAGGCAGCATAAGAGCTCCCTGTCTAAAGGGGATTCCATGCACGATGCTCCTTGTTCCAAGTAACTTACAGCACAGGCATAACCTCACACTGCTGCAGGAAGAACAGCAGGAGATCAGTCCCGTTGTTGGAAGGAACTGAGCAAGAGAACTGCATCCCCATCTCAGGCTGGACACATGTAGACGAGGCTCCCATGATACACAACTCCACTGAGTTTTCAAGAGCTGCCTGGGGTTAAGTAAATCCCTGATGGCTTGTTGCTGAGTCAAGGAAACTTCATGCTAGGCTAGCTGAGATAATGTGCATATCAGGATCTCTCCCTCCCTCATCACACCTCTCCCTCATCTGCCACCACCCTTGCTGACTCCTAAACTGTGCCCACGAGGCAGCGAAGCTGATTAATCTTGGGTGTCCACTAGAACTGCTGATTTGCTTGCTTTCTCGTTGCAAAAGTTTCTGGTGAAGGTTTTTTTTTGTGTTTTTGTCACTGTAATACCTACACAAAAAGACTTCAAACACCCAGAATACTTCATTAAAAAATAAAAGGAATTTTTGGTGTCAGACAGCATTAAAGATCTTGATGAGGTATCACATAAAGTCACGGTTGCCATAGAGAAAAGAGGATGCTTTGCTAAGAAGATGCAGGAACTACCAGTTTCCTCATAGCACCCTACATTCCTACTTGGTACCCCCTTAATCCTTTGGATGAGAATTATTATTCTTCATTTTCTCATCACAGGAATCTCTTGCACTTTTTTTTCTAATGGAAAATTAGGTCACCCTCAATCACGTTGGGTCTCACCATGAGATAGTGAGATCCACTCTCAGAGTGACAGAGGAACTGGGCTTATCACTTTCCCTTCAGTGATTCCCATGGTATCTGCTACAGAGCAGCTTCTGTTGTAAAAGAGCACAAATATCACATTTTCAGGCTAAAGAATGAGTTTCCTCAGCACGGGAGGAACAGACAATCTGTACAGTGAGGAATAACAGATAACAAAGAAAAGAGCCAGAATTGTTTTAAAAAGCTCTGATTCCTATTTCAGCTACCAAGAAGCTTTAATCTTCACTATAAGATGAATGTTTCATCAGTATTTATTATTAAAGTGATTTCTAGCATCAGTCAGGATTTCAAGATCATTTTAACACTTTGCATCTCCTGTTACATACATATATATATGCATACGAACACCACATTCACACAATCTAAGGCAAGTACTATAGACTGAGAACAGAGATATTAATATCTGCAAGCTCTTCAATTCACTAAAATTTACCTTACAATTTATTAGAAGAACAGATTTCTTTTTCTAGCTCCAAAATCTTAATGCTGACAAATTAAGAATCTCTCCCTGCCTAGTTAATTAGCAAGGCATAAATTTTTAAATGTCTCTGATATTTGAAGCCAGAATTTTAACTCAAAGGACTGGCAATTAGCCAGAAAGTATTATAAATAGCATTTCCTTCACTTTAACACCATCCTTCTGCCACTGATATGGATTGCAGTTCTGATCAACCGTTCCAAAAGAAGCTCATCATGTTGAACACAGCCCCTGTGTTTCAGTGCATGTTCAGCCTTCATGTTAATTTAACTACTAGATTTGATTTCCTTAGACTACCTCCCCTCATGTGTTTACTATTCAAATTAAACTTGGAGTAAGAATTTGAAGCATGACACCATGAAGCTCTGAGCAACCTGGTCTAGTGGAAAGTGTCCCAGCCCATGGCAGGGCTTTGGGACTAGACGATCTTGAAGGTCCCTTCCAACCCAAACCATTCTATGATTCTGTGATTCTATTATCTTTTTTTATTAGTTGAAGCACTGCTAGGATATTTCTCTAGTTCCTGTTGCTATGATTTAAATGCATCATTGTGGAGGAGGAATTACTACCAGAGAGAACTCCTTTCTCTGCTTCTTTGGACCTCAAATTTTATGCCCAATGAAATACACTGGCCAGTGATTCCTGAACAGCAAACAGCTCCGATACGGTAGAGAAAGTGACTTTTATTCTGCGTCAGCTTTGTCAGCTTTTCTTCCTTCCGCAGCACTTTTTGTAAACCCACGTAGGGAGTACTTTGGTGTACACAAGATCTTTACCACCATAATTGTTCACATCACAGTGGGGTCCTTGATCTAAAATGCAAAGTATAAATTGTATTCAATGGGAATATAAACTCTCATTAATAACAATATGAAAATGCTTCCTACCCACAAGGCATGAAGAAAAGATACTCTCAGATGATCTTTGGACAGAGGTGGCAAACGAGGCAGCCTCAATGTTGCTTGGTGCGTGCAGGTCTGACCTGATTGTTTGCAGAACAACAAGAAACAGCTGCTAACTGTTTGCCATCATTTTGTGTCTGTGTAAAAAAGCAAAACAAAACAAACACCAACCCAAAAACAAACAAACATTTGTGGCAAGACTGTCACGGAGACCTGTAGCAGACACTTTTAAGGTGAAGGTGTGGTTCTTGCAGATCATTAATTGTTCTCCCTGTATTCTTTTCCATACCCAGCTCTCCTGAAAAGTGAGAGGTTTTGCTTTAATATAATTTTTTTTTTTATAGAATCATAGAATGCTTACAGTTGGAAGCGACCTTAAAGATCACCAAGTTCCAACCCCCCTGCCCTGGGCAGGGACACCTCCCACTAGCCCAGGTTGCTCAAAGCCTCATCCAGCCTGGCCTTTTGAAAGAAACAAATTGGAGAGGAGGCCAACACACTGTAGAAACTCTTGGATCTTTCATAAATATCACAAGATTTTCAATATTCACAAATACAACAGAAACTACTGTGTTGTAATTGGTAAAAATCAGGTGAAAAACACCCACCATTCCCAATAACTATGTGAAACTCAATTGTTTCCTTCAATCACCAAGTCATTAGCGTTGTAACTGTAAACTCTGCTTTGAAGAAATGTTCTGTTTCAACCCAGTGCCAAGACCAAAAAGGAGGAGGATCACTCTTACAGGATTTCGGACAGTTAATGTATTTGATACCTTCACATTCCCTACAATAACTGCAGCCCTACAATAACACAACCCCACTTAAGTCTGCCCGAGGCTGTGTTCAGCCTCAGCTGGCTATTTATGTCAGCCCTCACATATGCTCAGCTGTTGCATAATTATAGGCCAATGTCTCTGAGCTGTGCCTGCTGTAAAATTCACGAGCGGATAGTTTGCAAATATATGGCTGACTATTTGGAACAGAATAATTTACTCGGTTTCTGTCAATGGGGTTTACAGTCAGAGTATTCCTCTGTCACAGCTTACTGGAGGCATTCAGGAATTTTCTTGTGCCCTTGCTAATAGTAAACAGGTGGATACTATAATTTCTTTTTTTTTTTTTTTTTTTTCTGGTGGGAAAAAATATTCTGCATAACAAGCTCACATAAAAATTTAAAATGCACAGGACAGAACTATAAGTTAAATTTATCGTCTGGATTTAGTGGTAGCCCTTTGCACTGAATGCTATTTGCATACATCAGAGATTCCTGGACTGTATGTGTCCAGGTCACTTATTCATTATTATAATTTATTTCTAGCACAGCAATACCTAAAGGCCCCAGGGAAAGGCAGTTACACATACATGCATATAATGAAAAGACAGTTCCTGCCCTGAAGAGCTCAGCATAGAGCTACCTACCTGGTACAACAGCACCCCATGCAGAGATGCCAGGGTTTTCTCTAAATGAGATAATACATTTATGTAGTAGAGTATAATGCCATGCAGAGACACTCTCTGTCCTGGAATCAGTGTAGTTACATCACTGCAAACCTATATCTGGTCTAAACTTGCTGTAAACAATGAATAAATGGACAGCTACAATGCTTCCAGTTTCAGTTCTCTCTGGAAGTGCATTTTATGTGCAGAGTTATTATTTAAATTTGCTTCCTAAAAAAACAGGAAAAGTAACATCTAAAGGTTTAAAATTGTCAGACTCAGGAGAGAATTGAGGGAAGAGGTACTCTTTTTTCCACTGTAGGTTTAGTTGTCAAAGTGGGCCAATATTCCTCGAGAACAGTCTAAATGAACCTGTGTTCACTGGAAAAAAAGAAAAACACAGACACAAATAAAACTCCCACACCAAACAACAACAACAACAAAAAAAAAACCTGACAAAACTCAATAAATCCATAACCCAAACCCAATTTATTTGGATTAGCAAGTATGAGTATATTTTTAAATTCTCACACCTACCTGTATACAGAGGTAGTCTTGGCTATTCCTCAGAGTAGTGATGTAATTGTTACAATGACAAATAAAATTGAATTAGGACTAGATAATTTTTTTTTCCTTTTTAATAAAGAAGTAATTTAGGACAGGTGAGAATTAAGGTAAGGAAATCCCATGGTCTGTGCTACACAGGAGGTCAGATTACATTAACACAATGGTCCCTTCTGACTCAACAGTCCATTAACCTAAGTATGAAGTTAGAGGAGAAGGGGGGATAAAACTTGACTGTGGAAGTAATTGATTTTTTCAGGTCAGAAATGAAGTCAAATCAGAACAGCAAACATCACTTAGGATCAGCATTTTTATTTCTTTATTTATAATGTTCAGCAAATTGAAACAATTTAGTTCAGGCTGAGTATTTACATCAATGTGAGATAATCTGATTAAATTCCTTTTAGAACAAGTTTAATAAAAGCACAGGTGGAATTCATAAAACCTAGGGAGAGATGTGAAGGGTGTCCTGGGAGAGGGGTAGTTTACAGGCTTTTTAGTCTCTTTGAAGAAATTTCTATCAGCTTGATCCTCTGATCTCTTTGCTATCTGTACATGTCCATACGGATTACTTTTTATTTTCTGACAGATATATAAAAATAAAAAAAGAAAAACACTTTGTTTCATATTTCCCAGGATGTTTGAGCATTGGATTTGAGAAGCTCAAAGAACAACATGATCTTTGTTACAAGATTTACTTTATGCTATTAATGACAACGTGGACCAGCTACATAAAAATCAGAATAGGAAATATTTTAATTATACATGAAAAAATATGGGAATTTTCATACTGTGACATTTTGTTCTGTTTTGGAATGAGAAAAAAATTCAAGTGTGTGAATTTCTCTGAGATACTGATATTCTGAGCTACCAGTGTTAGTTATGTCTAAGTTTTATCTAAGTACTGAATCTGACAATTCTCTGGTATCTGTCTCTTTTGGGGTCAGGATCTTTTCCTGTCCTCAGACTTCAGTCTAATTCCCGGAATGCCAGTTGTATTTGAAATGAAGATGCCATCCTAAAAATAATTAAATAATGAGCAAGAACAAAATACAAGGAGCGAGTTGGGATCTTCCTTTTCCCTGTGGCTAATTTTTTTCCCCACAGGTCATAAAAGCTGGTGGAGCAATTATCATCCTGTTAAATTCTGCAAGAGCACGTTTAAATACTTTTTAAAGTGATCTATTTTTTACCATAATTACTATCATTATATTTTTTACATGGGAGTGAACTAAGAGATAAGTACCTTCTAAGTCAATAAATAACTTGGCCTGAAACCCTGGAACTTTATTTATCTGTGGAGTGTTTATCTTACTGAATCCTCCATAGAAAAACAAAATAATTATTACTTAATGATAGTAGATGTGAGTTTTCTCTTTCAATTACAAAGCAGGATGCTTAAAGTTTTTCTGGTGTTAGAGAAGCGTCTCTTGAATCTGGTTGGAAATGGAGGAGCATAAAGTGAAACATGGGACACAAACCCACAGGCACTTTATTTTTTCCTATTGCCCACACCACAAGTAGCCACACAAGAGTTAGGCTCCCTCCCTGTGAACATTGCAGGAATTGCTCTGCTGCTGTTCGCCAATCAAGCCCCTGGGGAAAGAAAGATCCCATTTACTAATAAGGTGTCAAGGGTCACCAAAAGAAGACTTTTCATTATAATGGTCCTGTTTTCTGAGGAACAGTAAAAGACTTCCCAAGGTGAAGTACTGAGAGATGTAATCTCTTTCTAATCTCTAGGAACTGCCTTTTTCTGTTATTAATATTGCTTCCCCACCACAGGCTACAACTTCAGGAAATATGTAACACATGCCTACCATCAGGCACATTTTCAAATCCCATTGATTTCCATGACATGCGGGCATGTGCTTAAAATAAAATCAAAGTTCCTTGTCCCCCTTTGGGAAAATAAATTATCCCCTGATTTAAAGAACATCATGCATACAGAACAGTAAATAATTTATTTGCAGTTCAAGCCCCACAAAAAGGTATAGTAAATAATCATCTCATTCCCAGTGCATCTTTCAAATCTTCATTTTCAGGGACATTGCCATTAACAGCTACTAATCATGGATTCATAGAATAATTAAGGTCAGAAGGGACCTCTGGATGTTATCTAATCTATCCTCATGCTAAATGCAGACTTAATTAAATCAGGTTGCACAAGGCCTTGTCCAGTTGAGTTCTGAATATCTCCAAGGATGGAGGTTCTATTATTCCTTTTATTTTTGCCATTGTTGTTGCAAAAAAAAGGAGGGGAAAGTGGAACAAATTTCCTGGCTATTCTAAAATCTCCCACTTCTGTCATCAGTGCCCCTATATGAACTTTTAATCCTTCCTTAAGTTCTTAAAGTTCTCCGCAAAGATGCAGTAAAAAAAAAAATTGTTATTTAATTAAATACAAATGAAGCAAAATAAGCATTGGATCATGTAGAACTCCTCAGAGGAAGCCAACTCTAACATAATTTTGTGTCTTTGCCCTCCCTGTTCCCTTTCAGGTAACTAGGAGTTCATAATATCCCCAAACTCAGAGCAAACCTCCTTGTTGGAAAGGATAGAGGGGAGGTGGGTGGTGATTACATAGGGGGAAGAAAGAGCAGGCTGCAAGGAACCCTAGGAAGGGTGAGGGAACCTGTGCGAACACTTGTCGGGAATGGCAAGTGTCCTGGTTTCAGCTGAGACAAAGTTAACTCTCTTCACAATAACCAGTGTGAGGCTGTGTTTGGGTTTGTGCTGAACAGAAGCTGATCACACACTGATGGGCGGAGCTGCTGCCAGGACAGTCAAGGACTTTCCAGCTTCTCTGCTGGGCCCGTGTCTGCAGGGGCAGGAGGAGCTGGGAGGGAGCACAGCCCCCGTGACCAGCCCAGGATTCCACCTCAGGTTTAGGACTGAGACCCAGATTGGCCAGTGGTCTGCTCCATCCCATGCCCGGCATGCCTGATATATAGGTGAGACTCTGTCTGGAAGGGCTCTCTCTTGCTCTGGCCTGTCTCCCTCTGAGTCACCCCTCTCTCAGGATCCTCTCAGTCTCTTGAATGCTTGGGCCCTTATCTCCATTCCAGGATTGCAGTTTTGAGACTCTCCATTCTCCGGGATCATTAGCCAGGAGCGGTCGGAGCCTTGGTCGTGGGGTGGTGAGCAGTATCACTGTGTGTCACTCATTTGTATATTGGTATATGTAACTATTATTATCATAATTATTATTATTTCCAAGATTATTGTAGCTTAGTTCTTAAATTGTTCTTATCTCAACCCATGAGTCTCTTCTCCCTTCACCCATTTGATTCTCTCCCCCACTGCTGTAAGAGGGGAGGGTGAGTGAGCAACTGTGTTGTGTAAAACCGCAACAGCAAGGCATTAAAAGAAAATATATCTGTGACTGTAAAGCTTGAAGACACAGATATTTGTAGCAGTTTTGCTATTGTATCCATTTTCTGAGAGGTGAGGGACGGAGCAAGTGGATGAACCATCACCAGCAAGAGGCTAGTACAGATGAGACTCTTATACAAGGGGAAGAAGAAGACGATGCTGCTCAGAAAAACCAGGGGCAGGCGTGGGAGGGTGATTGCCGTGCTGACAGATGGGAGTTGTGATATGGTGGTGGATAGGAGCCTGAGGAAATAATATCTCAGAAATTAGGGGCACCAGTGGTTAGATCCCCTGGGGAAAGCAGGTCCTAAATGAAAGCTGAAGAATATTGGGGAGAAGATGGCTAGAGAACAGAAGATGGGAGCAAAGGAAGGAGAGGACAAGACCTGTAAGATCTGTAAGGATTATTATAGACACTATTAAATTGGAAGTGTCTTTTTTTCCCCCTCTTAAAGTAAGCCATGGGAGAAGGGGAAGCATAGTGAACTAAAAATCACCATTGATCCAGAAGCTACATCGTCAAGCAGGGTTTTCGTACTCTCCTGGGCCTATCACAGAAACCACCCACTAGTTTAATTTCCTTAACTCCTACTGCTATAGCATTTCATTATCCCATTGTATCGTTCTGCTTTTCTCTCTTCCTTTTCGGTCTGTAAAAAGCAGACAGGGGACATATTTACAAAACTTGTTCTTCCTAAACTAGCGTAGGCTGTAAATTATTCCTGGCATCTGCTATCAGATTCTGATAGATGTCCTTAGCTGTTTGATACAATCTCTGTGAAGTCAAAATTTAATATGCTTTCTTGTCCTGTTCTGGTCCAGCACTAGCGCCTATCTTCTCCCTTATATCTTCATCTCCTTTCAGCTGTATTCCCCTCAGTGACACCTGCATCCACCCAGATTCACCCCCAATATTTTTTTTACAGTTCCAAATCCAGTATTCCCACACTCCAGTCCTCAAACCAGGTTTTCTTCCAGAAAACTTCTTACCCATCTTTCCACCATCCTAAAACGACGTCTTACTCAGTCCTCATAACGGCTGGTTTCTTTGCACATATCTTGGGCTAGTTAGACTAAAAAAAAAAACAGAATAAATTTATTGGCAGTTACAATTCCAAATTGGGATCTGATGTCTGACTCAAGCAAAATCCATGAGATGCAGGGAAGACACCTTGTACAATGATGCGCAACACTGACAAGGTGTCTTCTTGCTTCAAAAATTGAACTGACTCTCTAATGTGAAAGAAAAAAGAGAAGAAAAAGCTGATTTCATCCCTGTTGTTACTACAGTTTGCAATTAGAGCTTTATGCACAACATTTAAAGCACACAGTAGAAGACAGGGTTACTTTTTCCCTCAACATATGCTCTGGCATTCAAAGTCCAGACGGATTACACCAAGGCAGACCCGTTTGTGTCTTGTGGCCTGGCTGTAGGATGTTCCCTCAAGCTGGATCTTCACTGGATTTATGTGAGAAGCTACTACGCAGAGCTGTTCACTGTGCTTATGACTGGCTCTATGCATTCCTTGTTTCAAATTTGGATTTCTGCTGCTTCTGTGATGTGCACAGATCCAAAGGGCCACCTGATGACAGAGTGCTTGGCAAAATGTCAAACACCTGCCACTTTGCAAATTTGAGCTCATAACAATATAATACATTTTCCAGAGGTGATATGGCTTCTGAAGTTTTGGTTTACATTTTGTGCAAACTGAGAAATAAAACCACCAATTATAGGTCATGTGGATGTTGCTAGTGTCGCTTTGAAGGCCATTTCAGAATAAGGTCTTTCTTCCTAAAATGTAATATTTTCTTGTGTTGGGACATTGTATTTTTACTTTTGCAGTCGTAGATACTACGGCTCTGCATACGCTGGTAAACTAAACAGAAATAGTAAGACTACGTATATACTAGTAAATTCATCTCTACACTGGAACACCTGTCCATTTTGTTAAAAAAGTTGGAAGCATCCTGTGCATGGTTTTGGTCATTGTCATTTAGGGCTCTCCTAAACAGCCCTTGAAGAATTAGTAATAGGCATACATTCCCTCTTGGAGAATCAGGGAGTCCAATAGCATGGACACAATCCATTCCACACCAGGAGGTCCGAGTGACAAAGAACAGTCCCTAGTCACATTTAAATCACTTGAACAAAGCTGCTGAAATCAAACTACACATTGCTCCAATATTTTTAAGGAATTCACAAAATATGAGTTCCACATGGGACTGTAATATGTCTTGTTCCCCAAATCTGGATGAAGAACACCTTGACTTACAACATTCACTTTCTGTACTTACATTTGCTTGTTATCCCACATGACCTAAGAATTATTTCATACTTTATTCCACACTGGCAGATTAAAAGCTTTAGTATAAATCTAATAAAAAGTTAGCAGTAAACCCATTCTGTTTGGCACCCTCTTCAAACTATACCATATATAATCCAATCTGTACTTATTTATCCTGCTTAGCAGAAGACACTTGCAAAATGTAGATGTACGGTCTTGCACACTATTGAATGAGACAACCATGATGTACCTATTCCTTCAGAAGTAAGAAAACTCTGTTGGAGTCAATATTTTTTGTCAGGTAGTATAGAGAAAAGGCGAATGAAAAAGAAGATTTGAGAGAAAGATTAAGCTATAATCATTGCAAAAGTTTCTGTAATAGAAAATCCAGACACTGCTTTGCATGGTTCTATTCTATCCGAGTTGTTCAGGTCAGCATTAAACAATTTAAGATTAAGCACTTGTCAGGTGAACTAATGAGTTTTGGATTGATTTCTGTCTCCTGCAATGCTACTAGCATTTTTGACAGGTATGATTTATAGGGCATTCTTTGGGCCTGTTCATGAGAAGAGCTGTTTATTTTGGTTGATGGACAGGGTTTCTAATGTTCCCAGTGGAGTGTGCAGATGGCAGGAAGGACAGTAATCTTTGAGACCATCTCTCAATGTCTTGGGTATGTCTCTTATAAATTTGTAATCAAGATCTCAAGAAACTAATGTGGGCAGGCTGCCTCTGAAATTGTTTTTGCGACCTTTGGCCAATGTAACACTCCCTGAAAAATGTACGTCTGGTACTTTTGCTGTTTAGTAAATGGAGCTTGTATAGGCAATCAAGGAACTATACTTTCCTTTTTAACTGATGTGACATATATACACAGACACAGAGTTTTACACATTTGCAGTTCTATTCCCTCTGGCTTAGAAGATTTTTTTGGTACATTTTATGTCTGTGGATATTTAGTGCAGTAGTAGACTATGAAAAAAGCAGCCAGTCAGTCTGTGTAGGAAACCTAATAGAATCTCTAAGGCGTGAAGATAACAAATCTAAGCAGCTGCACCACTGAATAATTTTTATTCTTATCTGCGGTTCTTTCCATCGTTTGATTTTTTTTTCTATTTTTCTTGCTTATAATTAGATTGTACAGTTTTGGAAAGGTAGGATTGGAGGCCAGGTCTAAGCTGATATAGTTGACTATAAAAGTTGCACCAATATAGACAGCATGGGCCATCCTTTTATTATTTTCTTAATTCTAAATTCTAAAAAATCTATTTTTAAAGAGGGTGTAAAATACATTTAATAACACTTATGTGAGTATTTCCTGAAAGCTTAAAAGGTCTGATTGTGGTGTGAATTTAAACATCTAAGATGGACTACCTCCACAGCTGTCAGATGGTGAATAATGGTAACACCACGCTGAGATGATTCCATGGTTTGACTTTAATTCTAGCCTTGCAAAGCTCAGTTGTGAAAAATTTGGCTTCCTAGCACTAAGAACCTAATAGGAGGTTTGATTTTCAGAGAATTTAAACTGCTGTCATATTTTACTTCAGGCTTACAAGTTTGACGCCTTTGACCCATTCTATTATTCAGATCCTTTTGGTCTTTTCAGTCCTACTACTCAGTCCAGTGATGGGGCTCTCTACCCCAGCATTGCCAACAAAAGCCCATTGGTGATGGCAGCAACACTGGCAAGAGTGACAGCAGAGCCACCAGCCAGGTCAGTGGAGAAAGTTCAGTGAAGTTTGAGCTGCCAAAGCAGCCAGAAGCAGACAAACTTGCATAAGTGACAGAAATAACAGGAACACATTTTCCAAAACATATCCGCGAATAAGGTCATAGACTACTAAGTCAACCTCTTATATCTTGCAATAGGTATCCACAGTGTAGAAAAAAAAAAATAAAAATCAATCTTAAAATGAGCAGAGGACTGGCAAAGACTGTTGACATTTAAGCACTAACATCCGAACAGCCCTTTTATACATTAATTGGACACACTTGACCTGGTGCCAGAGTTGTTCCTTGGCTTAAATAGCATTCTTATCCAAAATACCCCAAATAGTTTGAGCAATTTTGCCTTCTCTTCACCTCAGTAAAACAATGCAACCTCTTCTCACATGGTTTTATAGTCCAAGCATCCTTTTGCCTTCCCTTTAGGTAAATGCTAGGTCTCTCTGCTGATGCTCCAAGCTATTGAATTATATAAGTGAGGCATCAAATCTCTGCTAAAACACTTTGACCTGCTGCAGCACATATAATCTTAGATTTGCTGCCTCATTGTCTGTGAGTGTACAGCTTATGGTTGGTTTGGAGCTAGGCATAGAATGTCCTCAGACCTGCCTGCGAATACACTGTAGACATAGTCTCAGCCTCCTTATTCAAGAATTATTCAATCTTCCTTCCCTGAAGTTTCATCACTATTTTTTTTCCAATTTTTACTGTTTTTATAAACCTGCATGTCAAAACTATGTATACAGTTTCAGGTGAGTTCTCATCACAATTTTGTGTGGAGGAATTAATGAATCCTTATCTCTACTGAAAATGCTTCATGGAGCAATCACAGCTGTTTGTCCTATAGCTGTGTGCTGCTGAACATTCTCCTCCTCTGACTGATGAGTATATCCTGATCTTTCTTCCCTTAAGATGTTAGTAAGTGATGACCTAGCAGTTTATACATGAAATTCTTGCTATTATTCCCCCAGCTCATGAGTTCCCACATTGTAGTAAGAAATGTAGCCATCTTTACCCTTGCCCACTACATTATCCATTTCTTCCTGTATGGTATCTATTTTTCCCTCTCCTTCATGCCATCAGCAAGTTTCATAAGCAATCTCTTAATGCTTCCTGGAAAGATTACTGTTTAAAAAAATAATAATGCATGAACCCAGCCTCAATCAGTAAGCTATTTCTAACTTCATATCACCTCTTTTAATACAGTTTTTTACCTCTTCAAGGCTCTTGAAGGGGTCTCCATTTCCTGCTCTTTAACAGCATATATCTTATGTGGCAACAAGTAAACATTTTACTAACATTTAGCTATACTGGACTGACCAATTTTAAAAAAAAAAAAAAACCCTTTTTTTTTTTTTGAGAAAGATGCATAGTATCTCTATAGAAAACATTTATTTTTATACCATTTGTCCTCTATTTCACTTGCTATACATGATAACCTAATTCAAACATCTGTTTCTAGCTCTATTAATTTAGATGAGTTGATCCCAGTGTCCATTATACCCATCACAAGAATGACACTCATAAGGTGTTGACTCTGTCTTGGTTTTGGTGATTTCAGGACCCATATCTTTATTACCAATCTGGCCTTAATATTGATATTATTAAAAACAAAGAAAAAACGTGCACCAGTTTTAGGGCCAGTCCTGGGCTGACCATGCTTCCTTTGGGCTTGAACAGTGCAAAATTAAGGATTGAGCTAAACCCCTACACCCTGCCCATCAACTTCAGCCTCAGACTCATGGGAGGATGCGGCAGCTGGCTAGGGCTGTACACCCTCCATGCTAGCAGCAGAACGAGGCAGATTTTTCTCATGCAGAGGTGGGATTGGGATGTTTTATGAGCCTTAGTCCCTTTGTGTCTGCTTTGTCTTAGCCATAGTTTAAACTAGCAAATGCTTTTGAATCTCACTTGTTTGCAGCAATTTCCTGCCAACATTCCGAGAGTTACTTCAGGACTCTGAATGAAAACTCAAGATTGTGCCACAATTTTATTGACTCCTGCAGTCAATAAATCTTCCCTCCCTCAAATGAGTGAGTGAGGGCAGTGCACAGTCCATTTCTCACCACTGTTTTTCTTTGTTTTGATCTCTTAAGAGTAAAAGCTGTTTTGCTTCCTCTTTGGCCCCCGCAGGTTAAAAGGACAGATGAATTTGGGTGAAATAGTACAACTGTCACCTACTGGTTTCAAATGAGGGTCTGGGAAAGGATTACCCAGGACTTCAGTTGGCAGATGACTTCTTTCTCATAGAGCAGATCAAAACATTAATTTGTGGGAAGAAAAAAAACGCACTGGAAGAAAAAATAATAACTTTGATGGGATATTGTAGGCAATCCAAAGTTCACTTTCTGTCCTCAAAACCCTGTTATTCACACCCAATAGCAAATGAATCCATCCCAGACTATTATGGATTATTATTACTTCTGTGTATATAGCAATAAAACCTTACAGACTTGACTGTTGTCTACTCATTTCCCATCTGTGTCTTGTGTCAGTGAGCTGTACCAGTGACCTTTTCTATGACCACTGTACTGCAATTTCCTCGCTTGTGCTGCGAAAATAACAACAACTTTCTTTCCAAGGGCACAGGACGATACGACAATGAATAATGTTGCATGGGTCTAATTCAAAGTCCACTGAACTATCCGAGAATCTTTCAGCCGGATTCAACATGCACTCCATCAGGTGTTATAAAAGCCAAATCATTCTATTACAGAACAAATCTCACAATTAATTTAGCCCCATTTGCGAGGCAGCAAATCATTTAGCAATCAACCCTAATTTCTACAAACAGATTTGTTTATTCATTTATTCATCATTCATTTTTCATTCCACAATTTCCAGCCTTTGGCAGGTTCCCAGTAAAATTATTCAGTGCTTATTGCCCAGAATGCTGTTCTGTGATTGCCCATCTGAATCATACGGCAAGGGTTTTAATCTGCCTGGTGGAATGACAGAAAGAGGAAAATAATGAATTAGGATACGATTTGTGGTTTTTTTCTTTTTAATTTTTTTTACAACTGATGAACCCCCTAAAAGTTTTCAGACTGGTGTGCAGATCCCTGGAGAAATTCAATTTACATAGATTACTATGACAAATGTCCAGTTGTGACACTTCTCTGTGGTCTTTCCTGGAACTTTTGGAATTAGACAATGTACTATAGGCTATATCTGTCCTAGTATATTAACTGTTTCTAGTACTGGTCTTAGACAGTGCCGCCAACAGGCAAGGATCAGCCCACGCACACACAAGTAACATTTCTTACTGTCCTAAATAGAATGGCTGTTGGCAGAGTGCCAACGGAGATTGGTTTCTTGCCCATGAAAACTTCCAGGCTATTCTGGTACTCGACACAAGGAAAAACTTTTACAAATATACAGCTTAAAAGTCAGACTCCAGAATCTGGGAATACGCTGACAACCAAAACTTTTGAGTCCAGCAGAAAGCAGATGGAAGACTGAGCCTTTAGAGGAATAAAGAGTTTTACTGAAGATCAGAAAGGGGTGGTGGGTCTGTGAAATTCCAGGCATATAATTTCATCATCTAATGTGATCTTCAATCTTAGCTATCTTTGTTTCTAGGTCATGGAGAAAAACATGTGCCTCCAGAGACTCATTTGGAGAACTGGCACAACGAGGAGAGGTTGAGCGCCTTTAAATAGTTTAAAGGAATGAACAGTTTGATCATAGAAGACTGGGAAAATTTTACACTTCCTTTTACAGATTAAAATATCTCTCATTCAATTTTTCTCATTCTTTTATTTTTTTCACAAACTTATCCATTTATTTCAAATTCCCTACTTAATAAAATAAATTTAATTTGAAAAATTTCAAAATAACACATGAAATAATTTGAGCATATATATATAATGAAGATATCAGACCAAATAACCCAGTTTGTATGGGGAAGATGTGAAATCTCCAGCATGGGAGGATTTTAAAAAGCGACTACACTAACATCTATCTGAAAGGCACTGTCTGAGCTTATGCTTTTCTGGGGCAAAGGAATGGACCACAGGACCTGTTGAGACCCTGATTATCTTATTATCTAGGAGCCGAGGGTTTCATAGATTTATGGCTGTTAAAATCTTATGACTGGAATTTCGTGTCACCTTCCTGGACAATAAGCAATCAGATAAAAGTAGAGATAATCAAATTAGAGGTTTCAATTTTGATAAATGTGTACTTAACCCTATTTCATCAAAATGCAAAATGTCAGTGATTATTTTAATGGATACATTGCATAACGTAATCCTTTCAAACAGAATTCTTTAATAATTATATACCCTTCTCCAGTGATTTTTATGTTAAGATCCAAAAGTGAAAGAAACATTTTATCTACAGGTGTCAACTTCAAATTATTTTATAGATAGGGTAATAAAGGCAACAAGAATAAAAAGACTAGTTGTGAAATCCCCATGAATCCTGTAAAGCCACAATTTCACCTGTGTTTTCCAGCATTAACTGCCTGTTTGTGCTTGTGTTTGATATCAATGATCTGAGCCAGTAAATTGCTTTGGATACAAATTGTGAAGCCAGTTTTGACAATACAGAAAAGTCCTATATTCCATGGATACGTACAAAACAAAATATGTGGGCATCCAAATATCAACATGGGAGAATCAGGTCTGTGGATCTGAGGAGTATATACAGTTTGTATTTGCTGACATAAATCAAATCCCTTCCAAAGAGGGCCTAAAAATCTGTTCCTGGCCTTTGTGATTCAGCAGCAAAGACTCAGAACATTGATCCTGATTATCTCACGTTTTAACCAGAATATGCACTACCGTTCACATTTTATTTATTCAGTAGCATGTCAACTCAGTTACGGCTCCCATCTTCCAATTTAAAATCTTGGCAGTGTAATCTACTAAAACCATTGTTTTCTACTAGAGTAAAATCCTTTATTGTAATTTATTTTTGGGGCTCTGAGGAGTTAAAAAGAAGAAGGACTTCATGTGACCTCCAAGATAGAAAGTCTCATTGGATTTACCACCTGATCCACTGATGGCCAACAGACCAACTTTTAAGGTGTTCAGGATATATTTTGGTAATGAGTATAGTTTTAGAAGAAATTTAATCAACTTGCCCCTGTTAAATATTTATCCAATTATGCAAGTGACAAGTGAAAAAAATGAATGAATCCCTTTTAACGTAATATAAAATAGCACATAGCAGAAGGGAATTTTATCATTAAAGATATAATGAGATCATGAACACCTCCAAAGGGGTGAGTTAATCAAATAAGGCCATAATATGACAAGCAGCCTGTCATAAGAAATTCTATTTGCTGCAGTATGTGAGTTGCATTTGAGTTAATAATTGAGTCGCATAACCGTTCTACCAACCTTCTTAGAGGATGTCACACTCAGTTTCGCTGATGAAGGAGGACAAAAGGAGATTGTATGAAAGGGGAATTCCAAGAGCTGATTTTGACAGTGGGCATAATTACAGGAATTGCTGACAGTTATAGAACAGACCTTTCCCCCAGCCACACAATATGCATTGCACTCCCTTCTCCAAAATAAAAGCAACCACCCCACACAAAATATGGGTGTATGTACACTTGAAGAACTAGCTGTATGGTGAGAACAGTCTGAAGCATATAGCAAGGAGACTCAAGATTTTTCTTTTTCTTTTGAAAAGGAAGTATTTAAGGCCATATCCTTAGCTGGTCCAAAACCCTACAGCACGATTGACTTCAGCTGAGCTCTGATGGTTTACACAGGCTAATGCTCTGCCTCACAGTATGTAATCTTTTCCCATTAATGTTTACCTGCTGTGCCATAATGACTACAAAATGCCCAACAATAGCGAGACAGTGGGTGTGCTGTGACTACCACTTGCTACATGAATCATAATCATGCTACTGGTACCTTGCGCTTCTTCCACTTATTTGTCATATCCATCTGGTGTCCCTCCTACATAGGCTAAAAGTAAATACCGTCTACAAGTGCAGCTCTCATCCTACATAGGTGTATTGGGTCTGGCTGAGATGGAGTCAGTATCCCCATAGCAGCCCTCACAGTGCTGAGTGTTGCACCAGCAGCTGGCAGGGTGTTTATAACACATCTGGGGAGGGGGCGGAGCCAGGACAGCTGACCCAGATTGGCTGTTCCATACCATGTGACCTCAGCTCAGCCATAAAAACCAAGGGAAAGGAGGAGGAGTGGGGCATTTGTCACTATGTTTGTCTCCAGGAGCAGCTGCTGCACATCCTGAAGCTCTGCTTTCCCAGGATGTGGCTGGACATCGCTTACTGAGGGGCAGTAGAGAATAACATCTTTGTTTACCTTTTGTTTCTATGCGTGGCCTTGGCCTTTGCTTTAATTAAACTGCTTTTATCTTGACCCACGAGTTTTTTATCTTATTCTCCCCCTTTATTTTGCTGAAGGGGGAGTGATAGAGGGGCCTGGTGGGCACCTGGCATGCAGCCAAGGTTAACCCACCACAATTGTGAATGAAAATAGTATTGCAATAGGAATAAGCAAAAATTAGCATCTGATTTCTAACAGAAACAACACATTATAGAAGCTCTCTCCCTCCAGGAGCTCAAGGTGCTTAGACTACTTTGTAAGTGGTGTTTTGTAGAAGATTAAATATAAGGTACTAAAAGATCAAAGGATTAACTTGTGATTATACTATCGACAGATCTTCCTCCAGCTGTAAAAGAAAAAGAGCAATGAGGAAATTCATATCATTATTAAGTATAACTTCACTACAGGTACTAAATGCTACCATGTGTAAAGCTGTACAGAAGCTGTCATAATGAATCCTGAATCCTGGCAAAATTCATTAAAATTCATATTTTGTGGACTCTCTGAAAAAGAACCAAATAACTGCTGACACAGTTTGCTAGCTTTGCATAAGTTTATCTTTTGAAAAAAATTGAAGAATTCAAAATATAGCTCATGCAGAAGGGACTCTGACAGATTTAAGTTTAAAACCGTGTTCACTTACCTACAGTGACCTGTCTTACTGACCATCTTTCTCACCTTGTGATCTTTATATAAGAACAGAGGACATGAGAATGCCACCTCTGAATGTTGCTCATCTGAAACACACCTTCTAAAAACAGTCATTTTCCAGGAACTGAGATGTAACAGTCTTATTGTATCTGAAAAGGCTTAAAGAAGAAAATACTATCATAGCAGTGGGCAGAAATAACACCAGTAACCATAGCATAGACATATATATATATGTTATTAAAAAAAATCAATGTTCTACATTGGATTTCAGATGATCCCTATCCAAGAATGTCTTTACCACTTATCTCATGATTCTACCATAAACCCATAATTCACTGTTTGTTCCCTGGTTTACTGAGCCTAGCAACATTTTATTTGTGAATCAATTTCCACCTGTCAGTTCAGAACAACCATACTTCACTTCCACCATCCTTTGTCTCTATCTATTCATAGTATCTTTAACATAAAGAAAGACTCTTTTGTGAGTTACCGCTATGCCTTTTTCAATGGGATTCTCAGCTTGGTTGAAGAAGCAGGCACAATTCATTACAACCAACACCAAAATGTCCTGACCTCCCCAAAAAATTCATAAAGAGTGTTTGCAGGACACTGACAACACTGTCCTGAAGGAGGAGGACTCCTGTCTTCAGTCAGATGGAGCTAACAGCTGCTCAGCATTTTTGCTTCAACTCCTCACTAATTTTGCATTGTTACAATTTGCTGATTTTATTACATAAGTAAAAACATACATTAAACCAACCTAGGGGGTTGTTTGGGTAGCTGCTGTGTGCAAATAGGTCTTTTGTACACTTTAGGAAAAGCAAACATCATCAAATAAAAGTATTTAGTAGCACACAGTGAAATAACATAGGAGATTAGATGATGGACTTGAGGGAGATAGTTATGCCCTAAAATGCATCTCCTGCAGCTAGGCACTCAAGATGCTAAAACACGTTCAGGCTGGAAAAGATCCCATAAAGAGGCAGTGGTTTTAGCCTCAGAAACTGTCTGAATTATCCCAGGGTCATAAAACCCCAGGGGAGGGAGGCAGGTGCAAACTCTATAGAAAAAAAATATATAGAAAATCATAAAGCACAATAAAAAACTTCACAATGTAGAACAATAGAGACTAAGGTGGGACCTCAGTTGTCCAAGCAACTCAGGCTGATCGGAATTTTAGCTGACTTCAATTAAAGTAAGGGTCTGAATGTGAGGTGGATTTTTAAGCTATTTTTCATCCAGTGAAAAGAGATACTGCAATCCCAATGGCGTCTAGGGGACATTTTAGATGACTAGCCAATTCCTGATGGAGATTTGTGGCAGAGAATGATTCTGTAAGACTGACTGCCCTGGCAAGCTCTCCACTGACTATAAAGAAGCACAGAAGTGGATACTTATGTATGAGCACTTAATTGTGGATATTTGAACCAATATCTAAATCCTACTGACTGGGATTTTTTTTTTTGGGGGGGGGGGGGAGTGGTTTTTTGTTTTTTTTATTATTATTTTTCATTTTATAAATAAGGTGAGTATTGTGTGTGGACTTCTTCAGACTAAGGAGGCCCACTAGAGAAGATTTTGGGAATGATTCTCTTAAATTTACTTCGTCTCTTAAACTGGCTGAGTCTTGCCCATAGGACAATCTGTTAACCGTAAGGCTATAAAAGTCAGAAGCCCTGTGTATTATTCCCGACAAGCAGAACCAAGTCACATAGGTTGTCCTATCAAATACTAGGGCAGGATAGCCATGTGTCAAAACAGGTTGTCAAAATAGGATATCAAATCCTATCACAGAATAATAAAAACATAGAATCATAGAATGGTTTGGGTTGGAAGGTACCTTAAAGATCATTGAGTTCCAACCCCCCTGCCATGGGCAGGGACACCTCCCACTAGCCCAGGTTGCTCAAAGCCTCATCCAGCCTGGCCTTGAACACCTCCAGGGATGGGGCATCCACAGCTTCTCTGGGAAACCTGTTCCAGTGCTTTATCAGATGCTCATCAAATAATTACCAATGCCAAATCTTCATGTACATGCCAAATGTAAAATTGCTACAAGCACGTCCCCTATTTTAGTCACTAATTAAGATTTCAGTTGCTAGTAAAGCTGCCTACAAACTTGCATATAGAGTAAGCATTCTGTCAGGGTACTACACCATGCCAAAACAGAAGGCTAAACAGCAAAGCTATAAATAAGCAGGGCCCTGCTTCCAAGAAACACCAACACCTACGCAGCTCCCAGTCTGTAATTTAACACCGTACTGAAAGACTGAGTTTTCAGTACTCATCTTCAGACTGGGCAGGGAGAGAGAGAGAGTACAACTGGAAGTGAATCAAAAGGAGAAGAAACTCTCATGAGCAAATAAGCTGAGGGAGATTTAGATTAATTGTTTTACGGTGGAACTGTTGAAAGACAATTGGTTCTTTCTAGAGTGGTTCCTTTGTCAAGAAACAAAGCATTTTTGTCACGTTTTCTGCAAGTCCATCTATTGTCAGAACTCTGATTTTTTGCCTGTATTTAAATCCAATTCATTGCAGGTTTTGTAGGTTGTTCCTATATTTCAAGTCCTCATTGCTTGTTTATTCATTAATATCCTTGCAGGTAAAGACTTCTTCAGAACAAACTTTTGAAAGAGATCTGAGGACAGGACTCGGGCAGTCCCTTTGAGCTGTGTATTTCCACCTGATGGCTCTCAAAGTATTGTAAATGCTGCAGAAGGTGAGGGGCAGAGGTAGAAGGATGAAATTTTTTATGTATCATTAACTGCTCCTTCCTGACTTGGACAGATCACCTCCATCATTTCACTGCTGTTGCTAACAGCAAAGATAATTTTTTCCATATGTCATAAGTGTTTGAAGATGCAAAATTGCAATTCTAGTCCTGATGCCATTGTGCTGCTTTGAAGAGCTGTGGTAGATGACAGGGCTATTCTAACAGAATTAAAATTCTGTAGGTATAACAGTGTCTGAACCACAAGCCTGCATAAGTATCTATCATCTCAATAGCTGAGTGGAGAGACAGATCTTGCATAAATTCTTAACACCCATAAAACAGATCCGGGGGGTTTTATAATTTTTTTTGTAAAACAGCTGGTTGAGTTCTAGAAAAGGAAAATTCCAGAATTTTTTTCTGGTACTTTGGAATTCTGTCTTGGAAAGAGAAAAGACAATGCTTATCTTTAGAAGATTCAGGGAATTGTAACAGATGTATAGATTTAGCTGCGGTCACATTTTCACTAAAATACTGGCATAAGTAACTCAAAAGTTTGTAAGCATCTAGAGGATAATAAGAGAAGAGCAACAGCCAATTTACATTCATCAAAAATAAATCATGTCAAACTAATCTAATTCTTACTATGACAAGATAACTGGCTTTGTGCATAAGGGAGAAACAAGAAATGTCATATACTTTGACTTTAACAAAGCTTTGACACTGCCTTATATGAAGGACTGGGAAAAAAGTTTGAGAAACATCATCTAGGTGAAACTCTAGAGTGTGGAATTACATAGCTAATGTCAAAACATCAAAACTAGATAGCTCCCCCCATCCCCCCCCAAAAACAGTCGGCTATTTAGGATTCTGTCTATAATCTAACACTGTTCATAATGTCATAAATGGTTTAGAAGAAATAATAGAGAGCATATTTATTACAGCCACAGAGAACACGAAGGTGAGCATCTGCAGACACAGTGAGGAAGAGGACTAGAATTCACAACAATTGGAGACAAGTGCAGAAAAAGTGCAGTGCTCTTCAGGAAGGGCAAATGTGAAGTGAAATTCTTCGAAATACAGAACTTCACACATACCAAAGTTAATTTCTGGCCTGGCTGAAGTGTTGCAGAATGGGACCTGAGTAATGTCAGAATACAGCTGAACAAGAGTCACAGCTGAACTTGAGGCAAAAGCCTTGTGCTTGTGCATGGAAGGCACGATAAATTGGAAGGATGGGGACAATTTGTAAAAGATTCTCAAAAGAGAATGAGACTGATTTGTTCAGGTGTAGAAAACACGACCTAGGAGAAAAAATGTAAAGAAATTAAAATCATTTAATCTAGAGAAAAGAAAAATTGAGGAAACGAGTGGAATGCTCTTCAATGGTAAAAAGTAGCTAGAGGGAAAAATAAACTCTTTTCTCTGTCTACTGTTGTTAAGCCAAGGAGGAATAAAGCAAAGAAGATTAAAATCTAACATCAGGAAATGTTTTCATCACTGAAGATTTTTAAGAAAAATTGGACTAGCATTTGTCACAGGTGACATAGCTGACCCTGTCTTTATGAAAAGAGACGGACTACATGACCTCTTAGTGTCCCTTCTAGGCACATTTTCTTTGATTTCTCCAAGAAAAAATCGTATTTCTTTCTCTGAAAGATACACCTATCCTTAACTGAAGCATAAATGCACTGAAAGTAATACCTAGATCTCTTTAGGGTTCACAAAATACACAAGAGCAACTGCCTCAAAGTAAAACACTTGATAAGAGTCATCTCACACATAGCCAGGAATTGTGAATGGAAACAGAGAACCTCAAATTAAACATTTTTAATATGGGAATTGGTACTTCTGATTAAAAAAAAAAAAAAAAAAGTATTAGAGAAGTACACCATGCAAACCCTACCAATCTTGATTTGATTAATCACACTGAGTTACTGATACATCACAGTTACTGACCTCTTTCTGTAAGACCCTGACATCTGAGAATGGGGCAAGGGAGAGTTAGTGTTCTTCACTCCATAACCCTGAGAGATGCAATAGTGACTCAGGAGGGAAAGGTTAATGTAACATGTGGAGCTAATTTGCTTTGGTATTGCCCTGTCTGCTCAAAATCTTGTTTAGAAGAATGTAACATACACATACAGGTGTGTCTCTATAACTTTCCAAAACATGTCGGCCTCTTGTCAACTAGAATAAATTATTCCATCACTATTGTTCCTGGCAGCTGTGATGCTCTCCATTCCCAGGGGCAAAGCAAGCATGTCTTGACTGAAAAGTCATATAGATTCAAGAGTGGAAGGAAGACACTGTGAAATTGCTCATGTCTTTTTCTCCTATTCAGTATTAACCAAAATTCCCAAGAACAGATGCCATCCCCCAGCCCTTTCCCCCCGCAAAAAACCCCAAAAAAGTCAACAACAACAACAACAAAAACCAAAACAGAACAAGTTATATCCAGACAAAAGCACCGGTTATAGGAGAGTATCACACAGGCAGTCGATTCCCATTCTGTACCATACTTGAGTGATAGAGTAGGTTGAGACATACAGCTTCCTCTAATCCAAATGACCCGATGATGTCCTCAAACAGCAAGTATTTACAAGTTACGTACCTCAGTCCAACTTCACACTAGGCTTCTCGTACTGTCAACAGGAAAAAGAGGCACCTGTGGAGACTGAGTCATCTAGCATGCCTCAGACATCCATCTTAAAGTGGGGTGAAATGTTTAGTGTTCTGTACAATAGATGGAGCAAATAATGACTAGCTCAGACTCAGATGCTTAAGGTATGACCACGGTGTCCCCTTCAGAGACTGAGGCACTCAAGGCAAAAAGTAGAATCTGCATTGATTAATGTGTACAGCTCATTTTTAGAACATAAAGCAAATAGTGTAAGTGCCAGTTATCACCAGGCTGATGTAGAACTGCATTTCCAAAATAGAAAATATTACAATTTAATATGAATAATGATTCAAAGTAATTTGAAGGAAACATCTCACAGGATTTTATAGACTTGGTACACTTCCACTTTAAACATCCAAGGTGCTTTCGGATATGAAAGAAGTTAGAATAATCAAGCAACAGCAGAAACAAAATTCCAACAGAACTATGTTTAAGAATTCCCATGTCAACCACATTAAATATTTAAATGCAGTGATAGTTTTTCAGAATCCAAACAGCTCTTTAAAGAATTGGAATTTTATTGCTCTACTTTTTAACCAGTGTGTCAGTTCAATAGAGAAGATTCCCCTAGATGCCCACTGCAGCTTTGTCTTGACGATTAATTAAAATTTTATGAGGTATTCTTATGGCAATCAGGCTTTTAAAAATGAATTTTAAGGACACACTAGAACGACAGTAGTATTGGGGCTAAACAGGTATATGAAGCTTTTGCAAAATATGAGGATTACACATATGATGTATCCATATGGTCAGATTCATCTCTTGGTTAAACCAAAGCAAATTTTTTATTTCATTTAAATGATTAATCTAATTCAGCTTTCAGATTTCCACATTTTCACGTTTTTATAATTTTTTTTCACCAAAAATGAAATATTTAATAAAATAAGAGTGGTTATAATGGGACTGGTGTCAGAATTTGGGTGTAACTTTCATTTGAGCCCAAACTCAGTGCATTAATTTCTCACTAAATTTTACAAGAAACACTCGTTTGAAGGGCAAAAGTGGTTTTTAAAGTTGCGTTCATCTCCTCAGTTTAGCCACACAAGCAGCTGAGTCAGCGAAACTGACAGGGCAGAGATCTCCAAAAACGTGAAGAGGGGAAAGGAGAGGTGGAAAAGGGTAACGTGGGACACAGGTAACTCCTAAAGCCGATGAGCTGCCATGAAGCATTTTGTGTCTTTGTTTCTTATTTTCCTGATGATTTAGTGACAACAAATACGGTCTAACTTTCAGAAAACTGTCCTTGAAAAGAAGGACTGGTGAGGACAGGAAAGATGCTGGACTCTCTTCAAATGGTGTTTAAACAATAAGTTGATTATCACTGTAAATCTAAGTTTATGACAAGGGTTGCATTGGCTTAGGACAAATTCCTGCCTTTTTCTCCTCAAAATTCTTTTGAGCCTTTTTCTCCTCAAAATGGTCTCCCTGCCTCTTGTGAGCCACTGCTCTGTCGCTCCTTGAGCTGAAAATATTGTATTTCATTTAACAGTCCTGGACTTACTTGCTTTCCGTTACTCAATACCCTCAATCACTTTTAAATGCATGCAAAGATTAAACATCCGCAATGTCCATAGTAAATGGGTGCAAATCTTACCCCCAGTGGTAAAACAGTTATCATTTAACGGCCCCATGTCCGAGTTGCCAATAACAATCACATAGTCCTGGGGTTTAATGTGGAAGGAAGGGTATAGAAAATCAGCTTCACTCTCCACCAGGTTTTGAACAGATACTAGAACAAAGATAACTTGCACCCGGGGGAAGTGTGCTAAATTGGGGTGCGCTAGGAGTCCAGCTGCAGCACCACATGCTTTGCTCTAAAACAGAAAACCCAGTGAAAAACTCCGTGAAGACCCAGTGTTTTGTATCAGGTGCAATTTTGAAGTACAGTACTTTGAAGGTCAGCCTCAGCTTCACTGTCAGTGACTAGTGCTAACCACTTCAAAAACTAGCTGGGTCTGCCTGGAGGCGATGAACTGTGTGCAGGATGGACATATCCTCAGGAGGAGGAAACCAAGGTTCAGTTTGGGCCATCGCTCTCACATTGTAAACTCTGGTCTACTGACAACTGGAACTGAAAGCATTCATTTGTTTCAGTTAAATCACCAAAAGGATATAAGAAATAGTAATAACACACATATATCGCTGACCCAAGTCCCATTCATTTCAGCAACGTAAAAGCAAAAAGCTTAAAACATATTAATCCGTGATTCTCTTACACTCAAGAGTGCCTGAAACATCCACTCTTAGGAGCATGAAGCTGTCAATGGCTGATCTATGTCTTGTCAATTCTGAATCAGAAATAATGAGGTAAATCAGTTACACCTAGGCTGGTGTAAATCTCTTTTTTTTTCTTTTCTCTTTTGGAACCAATTACCAAAGTAACTTTGAAACAGCTAATGTGATATACAGTCTTTCCAATCAGCAGTTTTTCCAGGAGCATCAATCAGTCAACTGTCTGCAGCTCTGAGATGGACCTTAACTCTCTCTAAATGAACAAAAAGAAACCATCTGGAAGAGACTTTCCTCCTGAGCAAGAAGTAAGATCGTGCTGGCTGTTAGCTGGTGTCATTACAGAGTATTTCTGAAAAGCCAAGAGCAACACAAGTCATTTCACATATTTGCCTGTGTACTTGCAGCCCTCAATTTGAATTTCACTATGATAGAATCACAGAATGGTTTGGGTTGGAAAGGACCTTAAAGATCATCTAGTTCCAACCCCCCTGCCATGGGCAGGGACACCTCCCACTAGCCCAGGTTGCTCAAAGCCTCATCCAGCCTGGCCTTGAACATGATCATCGTTTCCCGTGAACTTCTCCTTTGCTGGACTGGAAGTCCTACCTTGAGGAGCAGCAGAAGTGTGGTGCGGAAGACTCAGCTCCGATGTGGGGAGGCACATGGCAAACCCCCGTTCTGTCCATTCCTGAGCTGCAAGGAAGCCACCGCAGGATCCTCCCTGCTCAAATTAGACCAGTGAAGCCTACTAAAGTCAAAAGCAAAGAATCTCTGAACAAAAGCAAGAAATAAGGGAGAAGAAATGGAACATGGGTGACCGGGTGTGAATAACAATAATGAGAAAGCAGAGCCTAATCTCCAGATGCCAGAGTGACAGATATAAAATATATATCTAGGCAGATAGACAGGTAGGGGTCGTTCACCTGTTAGTCACTCACGAAATAAGGCTACACTAATGGGAAAAAAAAAAATTTCTCTGAAACACCTTCTCTCCTGCCTCTAGATGCAACAGCAGCAGGGAAACTCTCAGCACCCTCTTTTGAGGAAGATGGGCAACTGAGCAAAAGCTTTTGCAAGGTTTTCCAAGGAAAATGAAGATATACCAAACTATCACCACCAATGTGTTCCCACAATGTTTGGTTTTATTGCCCTCATATAAATGTGCATGTTTTCATAGGCACTTTTTTCAGACATTTTCCAGAATGTATTCCTCTATCAAAACATGCCACAAATGAGTTTGCTCTCCCACAGTTCTAGCAAGAAGCTAGTTTTGCTTTGAGTGAGTGTGTTCAACTAAAAATTAATTGCCGCTGCATGCAAAGCAGTAAAAAAGAGGTGAGACTTCCACTGTAAAAGCTCCTGAAGGTAACATAAAATGGACAAATGTTCCTATTAGGCTTATCACACTTGGAAGATTTCAGAGAGTCAGCATAGATTGATTTCCTCTTGGCACTTAGCCTGGACATTTAGACGGACATTTAAAAAGATTCGCAACTGAGACAGCTTTGAGACTCCTCAAAAAAAGTTGTTATTGGAGGTGGATCTGTTTCTAAACCAAGAAGTTGACTGAGCAGTGTTATTAGACTATCCTCTATATTCATAGAAGCTTCTCATATGAAAGTCATGTAAGTGACATTGTAGCTGGCTGTCTCTCTTGATATTTTCCTCTTATTTATGTGTATGCAGTAGGCACACTTTTAAATAATACTCTACATTTTAGCTATCTTTCTGTTACAAAATAACATATAACCTTCCACGCTAGGAAGGAAATAATTAGTCTAAATTGCCTCCTTAAAAGTGAGAACAATCAGAGTTTTTCCCGAAGAAAAAAAAAAAAATACCCCTATCTAGAGAGTAAGATGCAGACAGGATGCAATCATGTTGCATTTAAACACATCCCACTGCCCAAAATGATGCACAGCTTTTATAAAACCTCCCAGGTATAAGTCAGGTTGGTCTCTAAGGCTGGAAGTATCTGAGCTTTTTGCTACAGCTTATCCTAGTCCATGGAGGGTCAAACTTATTTGTCTTTCAACCTCAGTGAACCCCAAGGCCTTTTGCTGATCCTCTGCTCCAACACAAACCACAGTCTTAACCACTGTTAAAAAATACATTCTTCATCTTCATTCTTCACATTCACCTCTTCTCAGAGGATATGTTTCTTCGACAGGGGAAGGTTATCATTCATTGGTTTTTAGGTCACTGTTTAGCTAACTTTCGCGAATCTCCAGTTAATTGGATTTACTAAAGACGAATCTCCAGTTGCTAGAAGTCTTTTTTTCAGGGAGAGAGGTTTTGGTTTTTCCTGAAGGGCTTTGCTCATTGCTGTTGAAATGTACCTCAGGAGTAAAGACTGACGTGGTTTCCAGCAGACAGATGCATAATTGGAAACACTGACCCAAACAGTGTTTTAGAGGGAATGACCACATCTGATTCATACCCACAGTTTCTTGATTATCACTATGATAAAAAAATTTTGAGTGAACTCACTCTGTGATTTTCCTCCATGATGTTTAGCAAACAACCTTTTCCATAGGGCTGTAAGTGAAACAATATTTCTTCTCTCACAACACTATAACTAAAGGTAGCAGACTGTAAGCTGTGGCAGATTGCGCCTGGTCTGTGTAATTGAGTTTGATTGAGAGTTTTGTTGCCATCACTGGCTTTATTCCCTTCCTATGTAAACATTTTACATCTTCTCATTGTTAAATATTGTTTTGCTTTGCTTATTTGGTAGAGCTGCCACAGAAGACGAACATTCTAATGTAGAATTAATGAACATTGATGTCATTGCGTTCACAGGAACATAAGGTTGGGAGGGGGAAAAAAAGACGTTCTAATTATTGGAGTGTTTGGTGGGAGTTTATTTTACAAACACTATCATTATGTTGACAACAGCGTAGCAATATGTTCCATAAGGCTTTTGTTACTTCCAGAAATGGGAGGATGGAGCACGGATGTCGCTTTTTTTTCATTGCAGAAATTTTATCGGGGTCATAAGCAGACCCAGGTGTCTGCAAATAACAGGAAAATGGAATTTCGGCTTCCTGATACTCACCACTGTTTGGATAATGTAAATTGAGTGTAAACAACCCAGATCAGGAGGACGGCTACTTTGAATTTCACAGCCTTGCAGGATGCAAGCAAAGAAGAAAGACATTCAAGGCTCTATGTAGTCACCCTCACACACGTGCCGACGTCCACATCAGATGCAATACTCACAGTGTGACAAATCTGCTGTGGGGTGCAGGGGAAAGCGAGACATCTTGGAGCAGCATCCAGAAGCGAGGTGCCTCTTTCCTCTGAATTCTCTGCAAAAGGAAAGGGTGTTGGACCTCTCCTGCTTAGTGAAGAGAGGAAGATGCATTTGAAGCATCTGTAGAGACGTACTTAAACTCCCAAACTCAGGAAGACAGACTGTTCTTCTAAGACTTTGAAAGCTTTGTCCTTCTTGAAAGGGCAAACACTTCCTTGAAAAAGAGTTATTTTACCAACAGTTTACTTACAAATTGTGTATCTCATTATCACAGAGAGGATCCCACCCAAACTAGAAATATTTATTTCAACAAAAATACTGTGACCTTTTTTATAATGAAAAAGAAATTGAATGGCCATCTGGGATTTCTTGGAAGAAGTCCTTTTTACTTTTTAAAGTTAAAACTTCAAAATACCTTGAAAAAAAGGGCCAAGGCTGTGCCTAACTTACTATTTGTGTGTCTGTGTGTGTTTGTGTGTGTGAGAACCAAAAGGTCTCTGACAAACACATGTGGAAGAGTAACAAAGCACTCAATCTTTAAATTTTGTTTCAAAAATACACAAGAGCTGTTTCCAAATTAAATACTCCTCAGTGATTTCTATGCCTAGGTCACCAGAGTTTGTTTTCTACCCTCCTGAGTTATGGCCGGGTCTTGCAAAATATATTCTGTTAAACACCCCATTGGCACTCCATGAATCGTTTGCATGAATTTCTCCCCATCTCTTTTCATGTTTAATAAAAACTAGGTACACTGTAGTGTCGTAGAAAGAAACCTAACCAAATTAACTCCTATAGTATAGTGGCAGAATAAATGGCTTGCTTACCTTAGCGGCAGCTCTATTACACCCAGGTTGGGGTCACACTTTCTCGTTAATGAGGTACCTATAATAGGGTCCAAAACAAGATAAATAGTGAGGGAGTCTTCAATCAGCTGAAGTTTGTTCTCATATCAGTACACTGCAGGCATATCTAGTTAGCTTTCCATTTAGTGTTAATCAAGCACTTTACTCGTGCATCAGCTGGGAGTTAAACCTTAGCCTGCACTTTTGTACCATTCAGAGTCTTTGATTTAATTTCGTACACTCAGTATCAATTCACGCATAGGTCTAAATTGATTTGTAGTTATAGCGTTTAGAACACTGTAATTGATATATGATTAATCAATAGCTATGCTGTAATTCATCAATGACACATTTATGAACTGCATGCTAATTAATTTGTTCTCTGCCTTGATGTTTTAAGCCTATGGGAGTTTATATCTTGATCATTATTTATATTTTTAACTAACATGGTGTAACCCAGGCTAGTACGGTACGACTAGGAAAGACAACCAAGGATGCACAAAGAAATTCTCCACAGGGATGACGGGTGGGAGCAGTTCGACACTCCAAGATGTTCTGTTTGACTCAGCTACTACTCACACTAGTAACAAGGCAGACCCAGAGCTTTCTGAAGGGAAAGATTCGAACCTGTGATGAAGGACCAGCCTGGGGGCAGCCAGAACAAGGGTCATGGGATTTTGCCCGTTGATGTCCACTCTCCAGCCCCCCACACTTCTCAACGGCAAAGCCACCTCAAAAGCAAACAGGGCAGGAGTTTTCTTCCCTTCCTCCCATGTCATCTATCCAATTTCTTGCACTGAACTCCATGAAAAATCATTGTTTCACTAAAATAATAATCCCTCCCTTGGAGCTCTGATTACTGAAATACCATAGATGGCAGCTTTTACATGCAGCTCCTTGGAGGGCAATGAGTGCAATCAGCCAAGCGTACAGGGCTTGCTGGGATGAATCAGTTAACAGCACGCAGCTGAATGCCGAAACAAGCTTTCAGGTATTGATCTGGGAATGCATGTCGCAGATTTACCTGCTCAATTTTACTCCAGGAGCCAGAGGAGTTAAGCGTTTGTGATCAAAACCACAAATACTTTAAATCCCCTATAAGGAGAGCAGTAAAAGACAGCAGAAAGGGATAGGGACTACATGATTTTCTTTACCGTTTCGCAAATGGCATTGCTAGAGCTGTAGAAATACCCTCCCTTAGTGTCTCCCGGGCTTGTAAGTGGAATAAGCGGTATTGGGGGTGAAGAACTGAGTGCCCTCCTACTTTTGCACCATGTTGTCTCACCCTGTTCCATCTTTTTTTTTTTTTAAAGGGAACATAAATCAACTGATAACTTTTATTTGGAGTGGGAAATAAAGCTCAGTATTAAATCTTGTTTGGATTCCAAAATCCTCCAAAGAACTTTTTTTATTTTTCTTTGCAAATGTTACATATCACAAACACAAACATACACAAACACTCAGAGCCGTTCTTTAAACAATTTGCACTTTCTCTAAATTTAATACTCCCTGCACTTCAGTACTGCCCCTGAGATAATTCAGTGCCCTGGCATTGGATTTACAAGAGTGCATGAATATAGTTTAATTGTCTTGTTGAATGTCTAGAAGGAAACAGGAAGGCAAAAAATAATAAAAAAGATAATTTTTTGAGGGGGAGGGGAGAGCACTGGTGGGAGAGGAAGAGCAAATTAATCTGGATTTATCTCCAGAGAGGAGGAATTGATCTTGTTTGTATCCTAATTGCTATGCACTGTAGCTGTGATAAATATTTTAAAAATATAGATGTCAGCTTTTGCTGTGTGACTGAAATGCACAGTGTTTGTCACACCAGCGCTCAGTGGATGTCACCAGCCCATCTCCATGGCCCTACTTCCCCAGGCTAGGTGTGACCACATGGTCCAGCTCAACGGTACTGGGCTATGCCAGACAGTGTAATATGAGTTTGGATTATCATAAGTGTGAACACACAGCCCTTGCAAGGCTGACTGTTGTTATATTCCTTTACAGTCTGAAGATTATCCACCCAAGCTCTCACTTAGCATGGCACATATAGTGACATGACATAGATACATATATATGATATACATATGATTCTCTTTGATTGAAGGAATGTGTTTCAAGCACAAAGAACTGGCAATATAACACTTTATCTCCTCATATTTGAACATTCTAAGCACCATGGACTGGAAAGAGTATTTCAGGCTAAAGGGCCTTGGTTGCACAAGTGCAAACAGGACACTTCGGTCAGAGATTTGACATTGTCAGAAGAGGGATTCTAAACCTGAGGAAAGCTAACAAATTGTAAAATGGAGTTTGATAACTGAAAATCTAGATCATAATATGCGTAATAGAAGAATCTGGATCACGTGGCCCAGGAGGCTCTTTTTGCAAGTCTATGCTCCTAATAAACTGCTTACTCTGTTTGTGTGCTCTCCAGTATTTTACTTTGTTCCTGTTATTCAGGTTTGAGATTTTTTTTTTTTAGCTTACTGGTTGCCTAGACAATAGAAATGGTGTGGAAAAATTGTTACTCCATTTTAGATAGTGGAACTAGAGCAAGATAAAATTAAGTGCCCCTGACTGTGAAGATTTACATGGGCGGTTTACAGTAAAAGCCTAAAATAGAACCCAGATTTCCTGAAGCCAGATTCAGGTCTTTAACCACAATGCTTTGCATCCATATAATGATTTTGATTCATCTTTAATGAGCTGCTGTATTAACTCGAACAAATATTACAGTTAAATTCCAGCCAAGCGTGCAGAAGCAAGGCATTTAGGTCACACTTCCAGGCCTAACGGTGGTGTCTCAGAAAACAGGAACTCTGCAGTGAGTTTGAGGACATAAAAAATGCTGGAACATCAGCTCCATGCATGACTCTGTAGCTGAGAGATTGCAGGTCATCCTGGGATGTAAATCAAGGGGAACTAATGGTGCCATTAAAGTTAGGACACAAAGGCATTTCCATCCCCATGTAACCTTCCCAAACGTCACCAGTGCCATAACTAGAATACTGTGTCCAGCCCTCTATGTAACATATATAAAACACTTTATCAAAGTGGGGGGAAATCCAGAAAGAACTGCAAACTTGACCTGAAGTTGGGGAAAAAAAAAATGTGTTTTGGTGAGACCAAGAAAATTCCCCTTCTCAGACTTACCCAAGAAAAGGTTAAGGCTTGATTTCATCAATCTGAAAGAATCTACAAAAGGGAAGGTAGCTGAGAGTTAGCTCTTTAGTCTAGGAAAGGGAAAACATAATGAGTTTCAAAGGTTCATAGTAGAAGATAAATTCAAACTACAAATTGCTTCACTTCTTTAACACTGAACGTTATAAACCACTGGGACATTTTATCTTAGAGCATGATGGATTCACTTTTGCTTGATATCTTAAATCAAGACTGCTTTTATAAATAGATATCTAGCAGCTTAACCAGATGTTATATACTTCACAAAGTAATAACTAGGTGAAATGGCTTTGTGTGTGCTTTGCGTGAAGTTTGTACTATTCTCACAGCGGTCTCCATTAGTTTTATGTATTAATATTATAATTGTGCTTTGGTAAACACCTAGACCTGCAATCAGATACCCTGCTCTAGGTTTTGTGGCAGATGTAGTTTCACATATGAGACTGGAGTAGGTACGTTTGGAACTCATATAACCAGGCACAGCTCACCTATCCAAACAGGAGTCCATGAGATGAATGGTGACGGTTTACATATACCTCGGGGAGAGATTGTGGCACAAAGCCAGAAAGTTTATCCATCCTGAAATTTGGTCGCTTCCCATACACAAGGGATATCTGAGAAACAAACTAGGATAGCATAACATAGCACCTCATGCAGACAGAGCAACCCTTTCTCCTCCTTCTTCTGGTTTACCCAAAAGCAGGGGCCAGGGGCTCAGCGAGCACTGGGGTTACCCACCTGCCTGTCCCCAAACTGAACAAGTCCCACCACATGCACACACTGTAGTACTCAGGCTTAATTTTGTAAAATCAAGCTTAGCACCAAGATGCTGGATTTCAATCTTCTGTTGTGATTCAGGAGACAGATGCATAAAAGAAGAAGGCCAGAGCAACAGTTAGACAGAAATTTTTTTTTGTCATCTACCTATGAACTTGAGAATTAAGATTACAAACCATTTTTTACATAGAGAGTTGTTTGTTTAACTAAAGTTTTAGAAAGGCTGCTTTCTTATGTTTAGATAACTGCACCAAGTGCTCCTGAATTTCACTGAAAGGGTGATGAGTATTTTTCTCTCCATCTTAATTAAATTCAAATTCCAATTACGAGATGGCAGATACTCCACTTGTTCCAGCTGAGATCTCTCATGATGTTTACATCCCACCTTTGGGGAGGCTGTTACGCCTGCCTATTTCTTTCTGGGAAAGATATAAATAGCATGCACATTCAGGGTATTCTTTCAGAGCTTATCTGTGTGGATAAGGTTAGAATTGTAGGGAGTTCTTAACCTGTGCACTGACGGCTGAAGTGAGATTTAACTTCACAGAGGACATGAGAATGTCTTCCATGCTGTGCTGAATTTCACTCCCAAAGGTCTTGTGGGCAAGAATTGGCCAGAATTTTCTTGTTAATGTGTTTTTCATGAAATAGAGCAAATTTGTTGAAATGAGTACTTGTGTGGGACATGGGGATATGGGTACCTTCATGAAGGGGGGAGGTACATATAACTCCTCAGCCCAGATTGCCTCAGGAAGGCTTCTCAGTTCTAGCAGGGACTCTCCCAGGAGTAACCATCGCTAGTCCTATACATCTCCAGTTTCTCCGCTTGTTCCCTTCCTGACATACCCCGAAGGATCACATTCCAGTGGAGAGCTGTTGCAGTTTTACACAACACTGCTCAATCAGCCTCCCCTCTTCCCCCTCACAGGAATGGGGGAGAGAATGAAAGGGGGGAAGGGAAAAGAGACTCATGGTTTAAAATAAGAACAATTTAAGAACTAAACTACAAAAAATTTGTAAATAATAATAATAATAGTAATATATACAAGTATACAAATGAGTGACACACAGTGACACTGCTCACCACCCCATGGCCAAGGCTCAGCCTGTTCCCAGTTAATGATCCTGGAGCAGGGAGAGTCCCGAAACCACAATCCTGGAACGGAGATAAGAGCTTGAGTGTTCAAGAGACTGAGATGATCCTGAGAGAGGGGCAACATGAAGACTGACGACCTGGAGCAAGAGAGAGCCCTTCTGGACAGAGCCTCACCTCTCTCCTGGCCATGCCGGGCATGGGATGGAACAGACCATTGGCCAGTTTGGGTCTCAGTCCTAACCCTGAGGTGGAATCCTGGGCTGGTCACTGGGGCTGTGCTCCCTCCCAGCTCCTCCTGCCCCTGCAGACACGGGCCCAGCAGAGAAGCTGGAAAGTCCTTGACTGTCCTGGCAGCAGCTCTGCCCATCAGTGTGTGATCAGCTTCTCCTCAGCACAAACCCAAACACAGCCTCACACCAGCTGCTGGGAAGAGAGTTGTCGCAGCTGAAACCAGGAAAAGAGCACACTGCATTTCAAAATATTTCTTAAGCATGTAATTTTTTACCGGCTTGCCACCTTCATGGCTAAAGATAAGGGTTCAAATAGTAGGGTTTCACTAAGGCAGTTCACACCACTTAACTATTGCTTTTTTTCCAAAGTATATTTAATTCCAATTCCCACTTGTTCTGTGTCTGTTGCAAGCAGGACTTACAATATTTGGAAAATCTCTACCAACTTATTATTCAAATACGGAACAAGAGGTTACTTTTCCCTCTCCTTATCACTCAGTGCCTTGCAGCCTGTGCTGGTCTGGTCAGCGCAATGCTTTTCCGTCCTGATAAATTATCCAGCAGCTATTTGGATGCTGTGAAGTTTTCCTGCAGAGGCCTGTTTTCTCACTTTCACATCATATTAGGTAGTCCTGTTTATAACACATTTTCTCAGCTCCTTTGTCATACAATCTCTCCCTCTACCGTGTGAAGTGATGACTTTGCAAGTCCTAGGAAGCCTCAGCTGACAGTTCTTTTTTTAATTTATCTAAAAAATTCTTCATAATGAAACCTCACTCAGTCCTTGGTAATTTTTTATCCCTTTCTCTGACCCTCTTTCGAAGACATCCACACCTTTAGAAATGTCCAGAGGGAAACACTTGGTTTAATTTACCAAAGAGAGCATCCCTCTCCGTCTCACTAGGACACACCCACTCCCAACACACACCAACATCCATTCTGTCCTCATGCAAAGCACAAACTGCTCCTGGTGCCTTCTTCTAAAAAGAAGAGGAACTTATTTATAAAGAGAATATGTTTCACTAGACTAGCAGTTATAAAAGGAAAAAGGGACAAGCTCTCAGACATGCACCTCCTGTATCCCCTAGATTATAGTATTGAAAAACCCATATGTGATAGTGCTCGACTACAGGTGTGAAAACGTTTGACCACAGTATGTTAAAAGATTACTACAAAATTACTACATAAACATGGAAAAATAAGGCAATTATGCCTTCTTCTTGGAGCTCTCCCTAGCTCGCATTTTTACACCTCACTTCTTTTTATTCTTCTTTCTTTTAAATAAGAAAACTCAGTCTTCCTAATCACTCTTTTTTATGAGGGGTTCTTTGGGTTTTATTTTGTTTTTCTCCATGCTTCTAATCATTTTGGTGTAAGGAGACAGAATCCCAGCCTTAAGGCACATTCTGTTTCCTTAGCATGGCTTACAAATTTTGCACATAAACATTTCTGCAGCAAGGATTTATTTCACCTAAAAAACCCCCCTAAAATATCTCAAAGGTTAATGAGATGTGCAGTGGGTTTTATGTGGCTTTGTACAACTTGTTGATTAATTTATTTATTAGGAAATATAATTTTAAAGGCTTTTCAATTTCGCAATATCTCTCTTCATGAAGGCAAACCTTCATTTTCCACACATGCTTTATTTTTATTATCTTTATAGCAGTTTAATTGGCAAAATAACAATACCAGAAACAGAATGAATGAAATGCCCTCCTTTGGCTTTTTTTTCCCTTGATTTTTTTCTTTTTTTTTTTTTTTTTTTTTTTTTTCTTCTTCCTTTATTGACCTTTAGAATCCAGTTGCTACTGTGTTTTGGTTCAAATCTCTGGTAAAAGATCATAAATTTGGGGGAAGGAGCATAAGTTATATAGCATATCCCATAAAATGGTCTGCCATCTCTGGAATTGATATTAACCTTATGAATCTATTTCAGTTTATCACATTGGATTGAGCAGTCTCTAATAATTGCCTTGAGTATCTTGGTGTCCCTCTTTACCATGTTCATTGTCCCCTGGTCTGGTAGAATGGGAAAGCTATTCCATTGCTTTCTCACACCCGGACAATTTTTAAACATTAATGTTATGCAATATTTTGAACAAATAACCTGAACTGAATGGCACAGCAGAGCAAATCTTCAAAAACCTGCAAAGCTGCTCTGCCACTGACTGGCTGTTAAGAATCCCTAAGTTTGGCAATGCCTTTTAAAAATGAACCATGTGTCCCTCTGAGGTCTGCTAGGGCTATTCTCTTGCTTTTGGTGAGTGTAAGGGCTTTCTAGTTGCTAAACTAGGTGGTAGCCTCAGCTAGGACACTTTCCAACACTGAAGGGGAAAGTTTGCCAATGTCAAAACCAAACCAAACCAAACAAACTAAAAAAAAAAAAAAAAAAAAAAAAAACCAAACAAACAAGGGGAAAAAAAAACAAAACAGAGGAAAAGAGAGATAGTGAGCAGGCATATAGGTATTAGAGCATCTAAGAGGTACAGAGCAGGAAAGGGAGAACCTGCCAAAAAAACAAGGTTCTTATATTTGGCTTTTTAAGCCAGGGGTCTGTGTTTTTTCTAGTAAAATCACAATGTAACATGAAATTCTTGTTTGGTTCATAAAAAAATAGAAAGAAAAAAACCAACCCACCAAAAAATCATCCCCCAAAGCCTCCAAACAAAACAAAAAACCACAGTTACATAAGGCAATTAAGGGATATAATGTAGTGAAATGGGTGGTAGAAAATTCAGATGCAGATTTGTGACTCTAACTGAAGGAACAGGTAGAGTCACAAATCTGGTCTGTGCAGAAATTCACTGTTTCACCCAAGGAAATGGCCGATGCCTTGCTTCTACCCTAAATTCAAGACGGGAAGGAGTAAAAGGAGATTTATCACTGATTTTAATCAATACCTTCACCAACATGTTTATTTGGTGAAGGTGTTGATGCTCCCGGCCACAGTTTTCTGTGCTTTGCTATTGACTAAAGGTACCTCAATAACTAATTTCTGCAGAAGGTCAGAAGGGACCGAGTGGATAACTCCCTTGAAAACCTCCCCCTGCTGCTTCCTCCTCACTGCCGTTTAACGAGAGAAAATCTATGCACTCATAAATAAATACATGCAAAACATCTTTTAGATTTGTATTCTTGGAATCCCACCACTCCCTCCTCGATTCAGATTTTGAAAAATGACACATGCCATGAACTTGGGTCCAATTTAGCACAGCTGAAAGGCTGCGCTTATTTGAAATGATCAACTTTTGGAGTAGGAATGGTCAAGGTCACTGCAAACTCAGCCACTTTCCATTTTATGAGGTAGATGAAGAGTTTTGCATCTCAGCTTCTCTAGTAAATAGAAAATACTGTAGTTAAATATACGACTCTCATCTTTAAAGCCGAAGGTCATACAGGACTTGCGTCTGAATACAGAGGAGGTGGGAGGCTTTTTACACAGCACTGGGACTAAATTAGGGATTCATCTTTAATATTTCCTTGTTTGTGCTTAGTTCATGTATTTCCCAATTTCCCTAAGCTTTGATCATTTCTTCTGACTCTGAATACTTAGAAAAAGACTTTTTGTTTCTCACATCTGATTTTTTCAGGTTTCAGTGTCAGTAAATTAAAGAATATACAGTATAAGGTACTATGCATTTAAGCTATGTTATTCCCTGTGAGCATTTTCCTTGGAAATGAAAGAAAAAAGAGAGGCTCAAATAAATGCTTAGATATCACTTTACAGCAGCAAGAAGGAATTTTATATTATATTAAATGGTCTGCACTGTTGATGCCAAAAAAATCAAGCTAGGTTTTGAATGAAATGATTGCATTACGGGGGTACTGGGATAATTTTGTGTGAAAAAAAAAAAAGGCAATGCAATTGATTTTATTAACAATAATAGTTGGCACTGATATTTTTTGTGTTAAATTCTCAGAGTACTTTGAAAACACTAAGACCTCAGTTGCGCCGTTAAAGAAAAGCAATATTTACTAATCTTTGTAAAATTGCATCTTGGTGGGAAGTCCAGGATGGAGCGTACTTCAGAATAAACCATCGTCCTTGAAAGTCATACATGTGGAAGGGAAGTTTTCAAATTGCTAGTGTCTGAAGGAGTAACAGGATATCACAGACTCCTTCACTAACCACTAGAAAAGTCCTTTGGACAAGTGAAAAATAAACAGTGTAAAATCTAAAACTTGAAAACAATTAAGTCTATCGTTTTATATAAAATGTAATACCTTTGACACAATAATTCATCCAGAACACCGTGTGTCAGTGACCTCAGTATCCAGCTGTGTTCTCAGGTCCACATCAGACAACAGGATCTCAATAATTTGGGTTATTTGTAGATAAGGCCATAATCAAAAGTGCAAGGTTCTTGTGAATTTCCCAGTGTATATTTACTATCTTCAGATAAAATTGTACATACTACATGTTCAAATTAGTTGTCCGCATCCCTTCATACATATGTCCTTGTTGCTGAAGTCAACACTGACCTCTGAAACCAGTTAAGAAATTATTTTCTAATAAAAAGTTGTTGCTGATGATGGATGCATGATACACACCTTAGGAAAGAACAAAGAGATGTACTGGCAGAAGTTAAGTATCTTTTTAACTCATTATTTCATTTGGGACCTTTAGAGGTACGGAACTACCCAACAAACACAAGGGGTCATGCAGCCCCTGAGGACCCTCAAACATGGCTAGCAGGGAGTCCTGGAAAGGCACAAGTTTTCCCTATCTCGACTTCACTCATCAGCTGACAGGGAGGGAAGGAAGGGGGAACAGCCGCTGTGGCACAAGAAGCAAGTATATACAGTCTCCAGACTGTAAAGTGATCACTATTTAGTTTGTGTCACTTCCCATTCTCATTACGTTCTTTGTCAAGAGAATGGATTTATGTGCTGCCATTTTCTGCACTCATTACAGTGTTTGTCAAGTTAATGAATAGTCTGAGGATTCGAATTTCCAATACTGAGGAGTGAATTATGGCCCATGAATTAAAATAACTCTTCCTCTCGCCCAAGTTCTGCATCCCAAACTGAAAGATACGCTTGCTTTATTTCTCATACAAGATACCAAGAGTGGTAGCGGGACAAGTTGCAATGAAAAGTCATGACTAGGTCAGAGAATGGGAGCTCGCACTTCTGTAATATACTAAGCTTTAAACTTCCAGCACCTCATTTTCACAGCAAAGCCAGAACAGAAAATGGCATAAAATTAATTGGCAACAGTTTATTATATGTGACAAATGGTTATTAATTTCTTTGATATTCCTTACAAAAACATTAATCATGGCAAGCTCTTTGGACTTAGTGTGACTGCTAATATGTGATTCCAGGGGAATTCTGGTGTAATTTGGCATTAATTAATGTCCACTTACTGCAAAGTGTTACCATATTAATCTATTTTCTGTGACCGAGGAAAGAAAGGAAATCAAATACAGTTAAACGCCTTTAACAAGATCCCAGTGTTTTAATCTTGCAGCCTGCAATGACCTAGATTGCATCATAAGCCAAAAGTAAAAAAAAAAATAAAAATTATGTTTCATACTCTTCGTAGTGTTAGAAGTCAAGGCCAAGATAATAAAGAGAATAACAAGAGAAAAGCAGAGAGAGAAGACAGAGAGATTTTTGCTTTCTGGAGGAATGGCTCATGCAAGGCTTGAATGTGCAGGAAACTTTGGCACTGAAGGCGGGCAGGATAAAACATGCCTTTCTTATGGCAACAAGTTATTCTACTGTGGCATCTAGTGGAAGATGACTCCTCACCTGGGGCTTGTCACTTTTGCTCTGCCCACTCCACACACCATAGTGGAATTTCTTTTTCACTCTTCTTCACAAGTAGGTATTGCTGGTTGTGTTTCAGCTGTGCACATGTGACATGAGAAACTCCAGAAGAATAGGCGCCCATTAGACTGTCCTCATCTGATTTGAACTATTTAAAAATGAGAAATTTGCTCTAAACTTGTTGTCTATGGTCCCTCTGTTGTCATTGCAAAGAAATAGGTTAATCCATGGCGAGATTCCTCCCAGTTTGAGTTCAAAGGCTGTTATCAGTAGGAATTTGTGAAGATTTTGCTTTTTCAACCATTGACTGCTAAATGAACAAACTTGTCTTGTTTAAATTCAGTAATATTTGAGACAGCTAAAAACAAGCATGACAAATCCCTGTCTTACTCTATTGAGTCAGTTTATCTGCTGCTTACCTTATACTTGTCTGCATATTTTAGTGGTCCTTTTCCTCCCCTCCAGCTCCAAGGAAACACCTGTTCCTCGTGGTGCAACTAAAGCAAGTGGAAGAGATGGTTCTCTTCTGCTGCAGGCTAGCAAGGGTCAAAAGGTCAGGTCTTCAAAGGGCAAATTATTCTTTCTGCTTAAGAAAACAAAAAAAAGTATCCACAGAAAGTCATCTGGGAAATGCCAACACTATGTCAGCATTGCTAAATACAATGTGTGTAATTTCAACGTAGGTCCATCTTGGGCAAATATTACTGTTCTCTTCTTGTGGGCATATAAGCGTATATTACCTGAACTTGTTATTATTACACCCTACTCCATAAGACACCACCTCTTCTATTAAACCAAACCACACTTAATTTCTTTAGTCTTTTTCTAAAAAAGGAACACTGAATGTATCAAAAATAACAGCATGATCATGGGGTTTGGTGCTTTTTTCTGTTTGGCAATTAAACCGTCTTGACTGATATTCCTTTCTTTTATTGTTAATATTTAGTCTTGTCCTCCTCTTCCACCAATAACTAACCTCTGTGGGGGAGAAGGTAGGAAGGTAAAAACTAACACTAAGATCTGTTCACTAGAAAGGGAGGAGCTGGGACAATATTATGCACAGGCTGAGATGCTCAGGCCATCAGATTGTAAAGTGCTCCGCTGGCTGGGCACACAGTCACCAACTTAGGGCATCTGCTGTTTTAATAGTGGAAGACCTTTTGGCAAGTGATATCCTCTCACCTGCCTGGCCAGAACCTGATTTTTGCCTGTTTCTGCTGTGGGAAGGAGTGTGTCCATGTGGTGGTGAGGCAGTGGCCCAGGTTGCCCAGAGAAGCTGTGGATGCCCCATCCCTGGAGGGGTTCAAGGCCAGGCTGGATGAGGCTTTGAGCAACCTGGGCTAGTGGGAGGTGTCCCTGCCCATGGCAGGGGGTTGGAACTTAATGACCTTTAAGGTCCCTTCCAACCTTAACAATTGATTTTATGATTTTATGTGGTCATTTCTGTTCCTCACTCACTCCCCACCCTCTTCTCCTCTGGTTTCAGCAAGGTCAGAAAGACCAGATCTTGAGGCTCTTACACCTGCTTGTCATCCAAGATGAAATATTTTGTCCTGACTAGCAAGGAACCAAAGTCTGCATTTGCCTACACTGCTTAGGAGCCCTGGGGGGAAGGGAGAAGCTAGTATTTAGATTAGCCCCAAGGTGAATAATTACTACATGGAAAGAAATAAAAGATTATTTACTAATTCTCATCTCTTTAAACGTTTATTGCTTTTTAATTCAGACTGAATGTCAGGATTTTTTTTCTCCTTGAGATGACAGTGACAAATGCACTCCTGAGATGTGATCTACCAGACTGCAAGATTGTTATCACAGTAAAACTTATTAAATAAGCCACTTCGAATGAGCAAAAGAGAAGAGAAACACTACACCATCATAGTGCTTCTGGATAATCCACCAGGGCTAGCATCTTCTCTTTGCTAGAACCCATAGAAGACCAAAAGGGGAAGAATTCTCCAGCCACTGCTGCACATGGTCTCTAGTGTATTGTGAACCAATCACTCTTAAATAGTTCCTATATTTCCTTTTCTGGCACTTCTCAGACAGAAGGCACCCAAAACTAGGGAAAAGTTGTGATACTTGAAAAGTGTTGGTTCTTGTTTGAGAGGTGGACCAGAGGAACTCTCATTTTCTTCTGTAAGAATGGCTTGTTATCTGAAAATAAATTGATTAAATTCTTGAAGGCTACCAATGCAATGAAAATCAGAATGAGTTTAAACATAAATAACAAGGAAGGAGAGCAAACACTGGAGCCAGTAATGTGGAGCCAGCTTTGCACAAGCCTTCCACATCTTCAGCCCAGAAGTCCCATCAAGAAAGGCATGAAGTGCTTAGGATGTGTTGGACCTACTGTGCATGCACTGGGACAGTTGAGCACTGTGCTGTCTTCACTTTCAAAAGCATAGAGACATTACATGTGCAAAAGCAGGTCACATGAAGCTCCATCAGAGAAGACAGATTTTTTGCTAAGATTTCCCTAGAAGTTTTTGCTGTGTTTTTTGTCTGTTTGGGGTTTTGGGTGGGTTTTTTTTTTTTTTTTAGTATTCATGGGATCCTAAGCACACATCATTTAGGGAACTTAGTCCCCTGCACAATCAATCATGCACACAAGCTCATGTGCATATGCATGCATACCTGATAAATTTAGAACAAATGGAATAATTTAAAAAATTAAACTAATGTCAATTTCCCATTCTGTTGATTTCCAAGTTACATTTGTGGTTTGACACTGACAAGCCTCTAAAGCAGAAGCCAGAACTCAGAAACCAGCAGAAACCTCCATCTTTAGTACACTTTCAATATGGCTGTAACACAAGAAGAATTTTTGCTTTATAAGAAATATCATATTAATCCCAACTCCAAGGCTCTTTCATCACTCAGGGGTCCCATTGTCAACTGATATAACCCAGATAAATTAGAAGAGCACTATATAATGACCTTAATAACAACCTCAACTAAAAAAAAAAAAAAAAAAAGGAAAGAAAAATAACATGAATGAGTCCAGGACTAAGATTTTACTTTTTAACCTCTGATGAAACTGTGTTACTATTTACTTGAAGTGCTTTACGCTTCTACAGCGCCTTGAATTTGTCAGTGGGTGCAGACTACATAATGATATCATCATTATATTTAGACAGTTGACAGGGTTTAAGACATTTAAGTTTTTTTTCTTTACCAGAGATGCAGATAGTATGCTTGGGTACAGATATCTATCACCCTGATTCTACCATCACATCATCTTCCTTCATTTCACTTCCCCTCAACCACATGTATTCTTGATAGATGAGAGCTTTCATTTTACACAGCCACAAACCTGAGTCTGTGAGACTAGATTTTATTTTTTTGTGCATCCCAGCTCCTACATCCTTTCAGTCTTTAAAACATTTATCCTCTTAATATCCTTGGCAAGCCAAGGAATGATATTATTTCCTTTAAACACAGGGGAAACAGTGGTACTGAGAGATAAAGTGACATTTCCAAGAAAGTCTGTGACAAAGCAGAATTTTTCAAACAAAAATAATCATCACAAATAGTTATTCTATTCACTGCGAAATCATACAGTGACAGATTAGGGGCATTTATTGGTTTCGTCCACTAAAATAAGCTTCTATCTTTCAGATAATACTGAACATTTTTCCTAATTATTTATTGTTTTCTATTTTTAAAGTACGAAATGCTACAGACATGTTTTAAATCCAGTCAGTGGAGACATGATTTTGAATTTTTTTTCTAAAACGAGCCTGCTAATGCAATAAGGTGATGCTTCAGAGAGAAAGCTATCAAGTCTGTGGTTGTGCGACTACCGCATATTAAAATTCCAATTTCCAGACTTCTACAAAAATATTAGTGCCAATTAGGTAATATGCTGATGATCTTCATGATGGTGTAAGGTACCTGACTTATTTCCTTAGACTTGTAAGACCATTTCGTAAAGCAAGAGATCTAAATTACACTTTGGGCTGATGGATAAAATTCATATTCTCTCTCTCTCTTTTTGTTGTATCCCCTGAAATGCCATTACACTGAGGTTAACTTTGAAAGGATTGAACTACTTTAACCACTTGCTTCCCAAGGGACCTTACAAAACAAATAATTGTTTTGTTTTTTTTTTTAAAGAAGTAACTCAAATGATACCATAGCTTAATAAAATTTTAAATCTAGTATCAGATCCAAATATGAACATTACTGATACCAGATTGGTTTGGCATGGATTGAAAATAGGGCCACAATAGGTTAAAGAAAACTCCGAACTAACTGGAAATCATAGCATAACATGTAATATATGGAAAGAAGTTGCATGGCATCAGACTACATGAATCAGTGCCACCAGAATTATTTGGGATTGCAAAGTCTCTCCCCCGAGAGAGAGGTTCATAGCTCCCCAGCACCAGTCGCTGATTTCTCATCATGAGCTCTGTAACACTGCAAGCTTCTTCAGCTTAAACTTCCAGACACAAATTTTCCAAACTCCATTTTACACCCAGCAAGATTTCCCTCCTCTCGTTCCACTCACTGAGAAACTTTCTATAACCCCCCTAGTCTAGTAGCTAGAGAATCTCCTCAGATGTTGTGCTTATACATTTACTCATCTCTCACTCATATCCATTCATTCTTGGGCCAATAATTTCCTCCAGTTTCATTACATCTTTTCCCTTTCTTGATGTTCGGTCACCTAGGATGATCTTAATAGAATCATGCCATATGAATAAGTAAGTGGGTTTTTTGTTAGTTTTGGTTTGTTTTTTTTTTCCCCATTTCTGTTTGAAGTACATGGTCTAACCTTTACCTTGAGCAACAACATTACCACTTCTCCATTTCTGTTAAAAATACTTTGTGCCACACATCCTGAAACACCATTAAGCTTTTTGATTATGTTATCATATTCTGTGGCCCCCTCTCACTCTTTGATAGTCTAAAACAGCCAGGACTGATATCCTCATGTTCTCAGCAGAAACTGTTATTATTCATCCCTTTGCACTTCATGGGTACATTCTGTATTTCTCTCCCACCATTTGCTTCAGATTTATTTCATCTTTCTCCATTATAGATGACCAGACTACACACATAACTCCCATTGAGATGTCTCAGTGCCTTGTACAATGTCTTTAATATTTCCCTATCTCTACTTATAGTGACAGATCATACTGGCATTTTTCACGGTCCTTCCACATTGCTGGCTAATAATCTTCCCCTTTGTTCTCCCTGGTTGTCTCCAGCTGAGTCACTAGGTTGGGGCAGAAATGCTTGTTATAAATCTCCCAACTCCCAGCCTTACTCTTTGCACTAGCACATCAACACTACGATTACATTTCTGTCCCTTCTGTGTTCAATTGCACTGCAGTTTTCCTGTAGGATATTCCCATCAGTCCTAATTCCTAGGTCAAGAAAATGTTATACTTTTTATTTTTATTTTTTATTACAGACCCCCATGGAAAATCTCTTTGCCGTTTTCCACTTACTTCCAGAACATGGATGACTCTGTCCTCCAAGAAACCCTCACACCTTATTAAAAAACTGACCAAGTGGCCTAATTTCGTGGGTTTCTTTCTCTGTTTCCTAAATATATTTCATCTTCTTGCATATAGTATCATTCCCAAATTTGACAGAATTCCAAATAAGTACTTTTATGTACTTAGGAATACTGACATGTCTAAAGGCTTTTCAATATGTTTACCCTTTTTTTCACTTTTGAAATATCTAAGATAGCCTTTCAACTTTAGGTGTCCATGCACATGAGCTCTTGCCATTAAAAAGGATTGAAGTAATTAACATATTTCTAAGAATCTGAAAATCTAACGCAAAAGAGAGGAAAAGGTGTGTCAGGCCAGCTTCCAAGTGGCTTTTCCAGCTGAGTGGGGCAGCTACTGCATCCATCTTGCAGAAGGGTCAGCCACCAACATGCCACAGGGACCTTCACTTTGCATGTGCTGAACCCCTGCACATCCTAGCCAAAGAACAGACCTGAATGTGCCCACCGAAATGATTCCTGGGGGATGTTGAACTATGAAAATGAAATTTTATCTGGAAACAAACTGTAACGCTCTGTGAATCCTTATGCAGCTGCTAGATGGTTTTAAGGCAACCTGCCTGGTTCCTTAAGTCAGGAAGGTCAAACTGATGAGTCCACATCCACAGTGGGACACAATTCTAGGCATCAACCTAAAACTGGGACAGCACACTGGATGACACACTCCTCTGCTGGGGACATGCCCTCCCCAAGGAGCTGGCATACATTCAACTCCCTCTCCTGTAGCTTCTATCATTTCTTCCTCCATTTTACCACTTCCTGGCTTGCTTCATTCTTTTCTTGGGCTTGGCTGCTGTTTACATAGATGTGGATTCCCTAGCCATAAAAGGAGCTGGATATACTCTTATGGGAATCTAATGGGAATACAACTAATAAATAGTGTGAGTAAGACCTAATTTAAACATCTCATTAAAATTAATAACACCATTCAACATGAGTAAGATCATTTGGTGTGGCCAGGGAAACTGAGCATAATTTTTATGCTAAACAATTGTAAGACAGAAATATTTTTCCTTTCTCAAATAATATATAGTGTATAGTACAAAGTACCTCTATAAAACCTCACATTATACTCCATGAATTACTACAGACATGTTTGTGTTGTCAAAAGCGGATTAAAGAGGGTTCTGGCAAAGCCTCATGTATCTCCAGCTAAACCATAAATTGAAGTCCCATGCTTTTTCCTTTTTTTTCCTCTCCAAATCAGCCTAATCTTGTTTATTTTTTGCTGTTGATTTACATAGAACACTTTTAGAGGACAGAAAGTATGAAAAGAAAATACAGTAATTCATAGCATTGGATTCTGGTGGATGAAAAGATCAACATGAGCCGGCAGCGTGCACTTGGAGCCCAGAAAGCCAACTGCATCCTGGGCTGCATCAAAAACAGCGTGACCAGCAGATCGAGGGAGGAGATTCTCCCCCTCTACTCCGCTCTCATGAGACCCCTCCTGCAGTGCTGCTTCCAGCTCTGGAATCCTCAGCACAGGGAGGACATGGACCTGTTGGAGCAGGTCCAGAGGAGGCCACAAAGATGGTCAGAGGACTGGAGCAGCTCCCTTATGACGACAGGCTGAGAGAGTTGGGTTTGTTCAGCCTGGAGAAGAGAAGGCTCCAGGGAGACCTTCTAGCAGCCTTCCAGTGCTGAAAAGGATCTTATAAGAAAAATAGGGACAGACCTTTTGGTACGGCCTGTTGAAATAGGACAAGGGGTAATGGTTTTGAACTAAAACAGGGTAGATTAAGACTAGATATAAGGAAGACATTTTTTTACTATGAGGGTAGTGAGACACTGGCACAGATTGCCCAGAGATGTGGCAGGTGCCCCATCGCTGGAAACATCCAAGGTCAGGTTGGACAGGGCTCTGAGCAACCTGATCTAGTGGAAGATGTCCCCACCCACGGCAGAGGGGTTGGAACTAGGTGGTCTTTAAATGTCCTTTCCAACCCAAATTATTCTATGATTCTATGGAAATACATAGTTATATAGAAGAAATTTGAGTTTTCTGGCTGGGCACTAGCAAAGTTTAACGCCTAGGATTTGCTATTTGGAGGAGGTAGGATACTACTTTTTGACTGACAGCATCTTTTGCAGCTTAAAATCACACAGTACCTATCAAAATGTTGTTTCCTAAAGAAAGAAGTGAACGTGTTTCCTGGGGGAGCTCATTCATATTTATAGGTCCAAACTCACTGGAAAGTTCCATTAAAAAGGCAAAAAAAAAAAAATAGATATATTCTAAAAATATTCAAGAAGTTAAACATCTGACTAGAGAAGAGAAACCCCTTTCGTGCCCCATGAAGGTAAAAGTTTCTGCATAATTTTCCACGTAGTACCCATCCCCACAGGCACACCCTACTGAGATGCAATACTACAACACATAGGGAGTTAACATTTTGCCATCTAGACTAATTACTACTTCTTATTCAGTCCAGACTGCACCCAGCCACAGTCACAAACCTCAGCAGAAAACAAACCCCTGTGAATCCCTCTCTCAGGAGCCCTGAGTCTTTATGCAGATTGTTTGGGATGAAGAATAGACAAACCCTTACTGAACAAGAGGATGGGGTGTTTCACCCACACACAGCAATAAAGATTATTTTCCGTTACTCCTTGTAGGAGGAAAAACTAATAAAAATAAAGCCCATGAGGACCAAGACACCAGAGCACTGAGGGTCAACCCAAGAACATGAGATAAATGCAGTGTTCTGAGTGATGGAGAACAGGAATCAGACATTTTCAACCCAGAAGTAACTTCCTTGGTAAAAAAAAAAAAAAAAAAAAATCTGACAGGATTGAGTTTGGCCAAGTCATTTTGATATAGAGAGGAGCTTTATCCTGTGACAACGAGGATTTTGGAAAATGACCTTCACAAAGCACAGTTCATCTCTGGGAAGCTTAACAGCAAATCTCCGTAGAGTCTCATTTTAAGAAGGAAAATAAACATCTGTAGTTTCCTACAGCAGCTACTCCAGGCCCTGGACTGGTCAGCAGCACAGCTAATCTCAGCTCTAGAGCTCAGGCATGAGACTGAGCTTAACACTGACAGTCTGTCGCCCTGCTGACAAAGAAGGATCGAAATATTTGTTCAAGTGCTCTAGTCTCTTAAGGTTTGATTTTGAGGTCTGACAAGTAGGACCTGGGGATAATTTGCAAGAGTTCATAGGAACAAAAGGAAAAAAAAAAAAAAAAACCCTCACAACCTCTTTGTCCCTCCAGAAATGAGGCAAAAATCCAGGCACCTGTAAATACTGAGATGTATTTTTTACTATTATTTAATGGCCAATCAGTGGCTTCTTTGCAGCCACTGGGTCTCATTCTTTTCTTTTCCTAATAGGAAGATACCCACAGGGAAGTTGCTGCTAACAAGTGGCAGAGCCTTCATTAGTTCCAGGAAAAGATACTTGCAGCCAATCACAGCTTTAATTAAGGATCTGACCCTGCTCCTAATGCAGACAGTGGCAAAACAGCTATTAGCTCCAGAGAACAGGAGGAGGCAGCGAATATAGCCCACTTGAACCTGGAAGCAAATTGCTTGCAAGCATATCACAATTTCCATCAATCATTGAATACAAGGCTGCAAGGGACCTCGAGGGACTGACTGGTCCATCCCTCTACTCAAAAGCGGGCAAACTATTCCTAAACTACTCCTGACAGCTGCTTGTCTAACCTGTCTTTACAACCTCCTGCAATGCTGGAGGTTCCTCTGTTTCCTCAGGCAATCTCTCACCATGCCTACCTACCTTTAGCCTTAGAAAAATTTGGATTTATTATTTTTCCTTCCCCTATTACCCAGCCTAAATCTCCTCTGCTGTTTTACCTGTCTGGTGGGTCCTTGCTCTGGGCATCATTCTCTGAAACCCTGGTGTCAAGCTGGTGCAAAGAAGGCAGAAAGATCAACACCTCACAGATTTGGTGATATTTCAGATAAATGTTGAACAAACTGAAGCCATCCGATAGAAAACCTTCGGATAGGACGTGGATCACCTTGGCCAGACCTTCACTGGGCTTTGCAGGAACCCTTGCAGTTCTCCATCTCTGGCAACACGAAGCAGCTTTGATTAAACTCCCCATTTCCCAGAACTGCTGCTCGAGGGTGATAACTTCAGGAGGGCTGACTTGCTGGTGTTAAACCTCCCAACGAGCTTTAAGAACAAGAAGCAGCTGGAATAATCTGCTCCAAAGAGGCACATTTTGAATTCATTATTTATGCCAGCCTGCAGGGGGGAAATTGTTGTTATTCTCAGTTAAACACCATTTGGCGACCCAGGACTCCTCCCATTACCTGCTGAGCCAAGTTAGCATGTTGCAAAACGCAAAATAAAACTTAATTTATTATGATTAAGCACCATGTGACAAGTAAACGGTCCCAGCACAGCAGTGGCCAGAATTACTTTCTTCCTGAAAGCTGTCTTCCCTCGTCTGATACTTGTACTTGTCTCCTTGACAATTTTCTTCCTTTTTTTGTTGTTTCATTCTTTGTGGGAAAGATTACATGTGTGTTTTCCTGCCCCTCAGACTTTTATTCTCCCATGCTCTAGCCTTTTTGTCTTTAATTACTGAACATATTTTGTCATGTGAAGAATAACAATGAGAAGAATAAAATTTAAAAAATTTATCTTAGCTTATTACAAAAGTAAAGGAGCTTCCCTTGATGGTGCTACAGCTAAGAGTCAGCCACAAAGAGCTCTGTCTGCTGCTGCAGGGAGTTATGGGGAAAGAAGTCCAGGCATAAGCCCTTATTTTCTAAGCAGGGGGGCTCCTACCCTGTGGTTGTCCTACGCCGGTGGAATGTCACTCTGCTCCTTGTGCTTCATCTTTGTTCCTGGCTCACTGATACCCGCTATAAACTTACAGACTTCATTTTAGTTGATTAGAAACACCAGGCTGAATATATTGTTTTTACCCTTTAACTGCTTTACCAGTGCTCTTTGCTCTCTCTAAAAAAAAATTATCAAACTCCAGTTTTCTCTCTGCTTCAACCTGGTCTGTAAGCTCCAGTGAGCTTACAGCGACTTAACTATTTCTTCTTATTTGTACAGACAGTCTTGAACCTGATCAAAAGCTCAGTAACGTCAGTAGACTAGTCCTGTTGGCTTCAGGGGACTTCAAATAATAATAATAATAAT
>NW_010141051.1:0-218 GCF_000699245.1 Pterocles gutturalis
GGTTTTTAACTGCTGCTTAGCGCCAGGGAGTCATGCACACAAAGAGTCTCAGCTCTCACTTTGCATTGAAAGTTTCCTAGATGCCAAAAATAAATATTAATGTCAAAGGCAAAACAAAGCTCCAAAGGCAATGAGAAACAGCTCAGTGCTTGTCTTCAGAAAAGCCTTGGGGGTCTGAAGGCAGTTTGTGGGGGGCTGAAGTATCCTACTGCTTTACC
>NW_010141052.1:0-228 GCF_000699245.1 Pterocles gutturalis
ACGGGTGAGTGAGGTTGGGGTCAAGCATGAATATGGGGCAGAGCCCAAATCCTCGTGTTTTTTCACGTTTTGGATGTGGCTTTATTTTTTTTTTTTTTTTTTTTTTAATAAATGTGTCATCAGCAAACTTGGTTCTACTTTTGTGCCCCATGGATGGAGGCCAGGCAGGGTTTTCCCCCTCTGTCAGGAGAGGGATGGAAGAGGATAGAGGGGGGTGCAGAAGGATGG
>NW_010141052.1:300-2076 GCF_000699245.1 Pterocles gutturalis
CTGGGATTGTGACATTTGGGGGCTGCAGGGTGCTCTGGCGGGTGTCTGCACGGCGCAGGGCTAAGCCCCTCTTGGTCTGGGGGCTCTGGGGGCAGCAGCCGGGTTCCTGTGCAGGGCTCCTGGATGATCACGATGCCAAAACTGCAGCGGGGTGTCAACCCCCCAAGTTTGGGGGTGCTCCCCCTCTCCCAGAGGGGACATGTGGCATCATTGCTGTTCCTCTGCCCGCATTGAGCCACGTTATCACCCCCCAGCAGGAACAGGTACTCGGAGCTCTGCAGCAGCTCCCAAGGAAAGGAACCTGCCCCAGCCCTCGGCAGAGGGATGCTCAGCGGGCAGAGGGGGCTCGGACCCCCCCAGGGGAGAACCAGCCGTCCCCATGCTGCTGGGGGTGCGAGAGCGCTGCCCGTCCCCCCCCAATCCCTCAGGTCTGATTTCCCAGGAAGGGATTTGAAAGGCAGGCTGGGGGGACAACAGCATCGGGGTGAAACGCTCCCAGGGAAGAGTTTAGTTAATGTAAAATGCAATAAATCCCTTCCCCGAGCGCCTCGCACCTTCGTTTGCGTGCTCAGGAAGGGCTGATGATGTTTTGCTAATGGGACAATTCCCCCTCGTTTAATCCTGCTCCAAACACTGCAGTCGGTTTGTGTCTCTCTGGGTGATGCCTTGGAAATCTGCTTAAGCTGCTGCTCAGAGCTCATTAGAAAAGGATGTTTTGGGGGGAAAAGCTTTGAAAGAAATGGAAAATTGGAAGTTCTTTCTAATTTCCAAAAGAAAAGGAGGGTTTTTAAAAGGGCTGTTTGCCCTTCTGTGGAGAAAGTTGGTCCTGAAAACTTCTGTGTTCTCATATTAAAAAAAAAAAATCAGGAAAGAGAGAAAGAAATGGAGCCTCTTGATGAGGCACGGCGTTTTTCGCGCTGTAAAAAGAGGCTGTTTTGGGTAAATCTCCATAATGTTGCACTGTGAAGATGTCACTGTGGGTTTCCAGCGCTAAACAGCAAAGTGTCCCCTGAGCTGAGCTCACCCCATTCGTGACACGAGTTTAGCACGTTCTCAGCCAGGATTTCCCTGCGTGTTTCTCCGTTGCGCCCAGAGGTTTGTGCCTGAGGAGGGAGGTTGGGGGATGAGATGGGATCCCCAGCATGGATGCTGGGTAGCAGGGGGGTGCTGCCCAGGTCGCGCTGGATTTGCTGGTTGGGCATTTGCGGAGGATCCCAAAACCCGTTTGCACAGCGGGAAATTCCTGCCCTGGAAAATCCTCAGCTTGGAAAATCCCCTCGGCAGTGCGGTGCCTTCGCTGGGATCTCCGGGCTGAGCATCCTCCGGGCGTTCAGGATGGATCTCGCGTGTGACTCCCCTGGGAAGAGCCCTTCGGGGAGGAAGGTGATGGAGTGTCCCTGCTGCAGGGATCGATTCCTGGGGAACGGCAGCATCCAACCCTGCGGTGACCCCGAAACCAGGCACAGAAAAACAGCGGGGGAGAGCCGGGGGGCAGAGGCAGGATTTCAGATGGAGAAGGGATCGGGAGAGCGGCAGAGGGCTCCCGGAGGGGAGATGTCCAGGCACGGAGAGATGGAGAACGTCACCCATGAAATGCTCCCGCGGTAAATCACGCGGCTCTGCGGCTCCAGCCCCTTCTTCGGCTCCTCTCTGGGGGCTGAGATGCTTCAGCACACGTTCTCTCTGTGCCTGGAAGAGGAGCCAAGGCTGGGAGTGATGGAGGGGGAACAACTATCCAGCATCCCTGCTGAAAACCCAGAAGATGGCTATTTATTT
>NW_010141053.1:0-2127 GCF_000699245.1 Pterocles gutturalis
TTCTTCCAGCCGCACGGTCCCACCCCCACTCAAAGGACATCACTCAAACCCTTTCCTCCCCTCCCAACATCCCCAGTGCTGGTGACCAGCTTTCCAGGTGGGACCTGCAGCCCGTGCTGGCTGGGAACACGAGCCTGGCGAAAGCCTCGCCAAAGAGCCGCGTGTTGACCGGACCTCCCTCCTCCGAGTGCCCGGGAGAGGAAACGCGGCACGTTCTCGGCTCCTCATGTGCCACAAAGGCTGTTCTGCTCCTGGGAGCTGCAGCGCTGGACTTGCCATGCTGTCGTGTTTGGTTTCCAGGAGGGACGTGGCCAGGTTGTACTGGGGGAAGTGGGGAAGCTTCTCTTTAAGTCCTCTCTGCCAAGCAGAGTCTTTCTTTTTGTGACAGAGAGAGGCCGTGGCTACCTGCTGGGAGAATTATTTTAATACCGAAGCCTTCTCCCACCACCCTGGAAACCCAGCTGCTCGGGAACCATCTTTTCAAAGGGCTGAAACGCTTGAGCCGAGGATGAGATCCCGCCAGCCCTCTGTCTGGTGCAGCCCTCGACTGTAACGAGCCTTTTGCAGCTGGTGAGGAATCAGTCGGGGCCCAATTTTCCAGCGCTTTCAGGAGGAATCGGACTCCTCCGGTGGGGTTGCTGAGATCAGCAGCGCAGTGCCAGCTCCCCTGTCACGCACCGAATCGCTCAGGGCTTTGGTTGCCCTACCAAGGTACTGAGCTCCTAAATTAGGTCCCGGGACCAAAAATAACTAAATTAAAACCTATAAATTTTTATCTTAACAAGCAGAAAATCCCAGGGCTGGAGGCTGAGGGACAGCGTGTACCTGATCCGTATTTTAAAAAGCAATATCTGTTTGCTCGCTTTAATATCGCGTCGTTCACCAATGTGGAAAACTACCCCGCGCGCAGTCTGGCACGGCCCCGTTGTGCCCTTGGGTGTCGGGAGAGGTTGGTCAGGATCGCGTCGGTGCTGTGGGGGGTCTGAGGGACTTCATCCTGTGCTCCCACAGTTCAATCCCGTTGGATTTCTTTGGCCTTATCCCCTTTTTCCAGGGGAGCTGTAATTGAGTCCAGCCCGGTCTGGCTGTGTGCAGGTCTCTCGGAGGAGACCTCTGAAGCCCAAGGTTGTATAAGCTCTGTGCACACAATGAAGATCCCAGGGGACTTTTCCGAACAGTAGCGTGTCCTGTTGTCCTTGACCTAAATATCCCAGCAGCCAGCGGTGAAATCCAGCCCCGGTGACGACGCTCCGAAGCTCTCCTGCGAGCTGGCGGTGGCATTTCAGCTCGCCTCATGTCAGTAAGTTGGCTCTGTCAAACGGCTCCGTAAATAACTCAGGAACCGAAAGGGAAGGCTGAACGCTCTCCTGAAGAGCGTGAGCGTGGAAAAGAGCAAACGTCTCACCTGGCAGGGAGGCGGCCAGCATGTCCTGGTCCTGTGCGGTGGGAGCGGTGGGACTCCAGGGGCTGCGGGCGGGGGGATTCGCTGTTTGGCTGCTGGGTCGGGCAGTAAAGGGTTCGTCTCGTGGGTGGTGTGTTGGGCACCTCGTACCTGGACCCCCCGCTCCGCACAGCATCGTCTGGGCGTGGGGATACAACGGGGGAAATTGTCTTGATGTGCTCTGCTTTTGGTTGGGACCCCAAGGAGTAGAAGGTATAATTGGCCATCTTAAATTCATCCTAAAAGTCGGGCTTTTTATTTAGCTCTGACCATCCAGCTCGAGCTGGGGCGGGACAGAAGCTGCGCAGGGTGCACAGACCTTCCCGTGGTCGAGGCGGTTTGGAGTTTCCATCTGGCCGTGCTGGTGAGCAGGGCTGGGAGCTGGGATGGGTGCTTTTCACTCTGGAAATCTGTACTCCAGCGGGTGCATCGCTGCCATCAGGCAAACGTCGCCTTTCCGTCGCGATGCGGAGAGAGCCCTGCCCTCCGCCGCCCGACCACCCCGCACCCCCTTCTCCCGGGCAGATTCCACCCCGGGGGCAGGCTGGACTGTAGGAGGGAGAGGGGATTTATGATCACGCAGAGGCTGCCCGGGGTCTGGCTGGGTGTCCCTGCCGTCACCAGGGCAGGAGGATGGTGGCTGTTGCTGTGGCGCTGGTCCCCAGTACCCCCGTGCTGCCCATGGC
>NW_010141053.1:2145-2480 GCF_000699245.1 Pterocles gutturalis
GTTTTGGGGGGACAAACTGGCAACGTCCCTGTTGTCCTCCTTCACACTGGCCTCCTGGCTTGCTTGGAAGCCCAGCGAGATGCTTTGAGCCAAGCAATGCTGGTCCTGAGCTCCGGGAAGATCTGAACGCGGAGACAGCGGGGCCGCGGCGTGCAGGAGGAAGGACCCTTCTCCCACTGCCCCTCGGGTCCTGCCGGCGCTGGCACTGGGAGCTGTGGCAGAGGTTTCGGGCTCAGAGAAACCCACCCCGGGGCAGACGTTTTGAACTGAGTCCAAGGGGAAAAGCCCTCGGCTCCAACCCCGCTGCGGCGTGGGGTGGCCCGCAGCACGGCCGC
>NW_010141053.1:2529-3380 GCF_000699245.1 Pterocles gutturalis
GCAGGATTAATTATGCTGATGGACGCCACTCGCTCTAGGCTGCTGTCACGGAGCACCAGCCTTGATCCAAACGTCTGATCGTGGCAATAAACGCTGGCTGGATTGACGGCGCGCCGCGCGTCTCCCCGCTCGCTGCGTGCTTATTTGGGTTAGGCACACGGACGCGTCGTGCCTGATTTTTCTCTTTTCCTACTTGCTCGGAACTTCATTATTACTTAATGAGATCTTTCCATTCTTGGCAACCTCTCGAGCTTGAAGGAGGCTTCACGCATCGCACGAGGCCTCTGACAGCCGTTCAGATACCCAGCTGGGGGGTTTTGCTCTGCTGTCTGCTGGCAGGGTGACTCCGTACAACGCCGTTCCCCCCTGTTCTCCCCACTCGGAACGGAGGAAGGTCTCGCAGAGGAGGAAGGCGATGTGCTTGTGGGACCTGACGGGATGCGCTGATGGCAGAGCTCAGGTGGGGTAGGACCGTATAAATATCTCCTTCAGGAGCAGTTTTGCCCAAGGGAGTGGCTCCAGGTCTCTGTTTCTGTGTGTGGCACCAGCCCAGCTTTCTCCCCACATCATCTTCCTCGTCCTCGGCCCGTCCCGCTCACCCAGCTTCAGCTGCTGAGGTTGTTTCTCTTCCCCCACCTCCACATTTGCATCGCTTAACCTGCTTGATGTGTTTTCCTTAAAGCTGCCTAAATAATTCACCCTGGCTGAGAGCAGACAGCACGACCAGCCCCGGAGGAAGATTTTCGGGAAATGCCGAGTGACCGGAGGGGATCTGCTGTGCAGACCCTTGGTGGCAGCAGTGCTGGCAAGGTGCAGACCCCCACCGAAGAACCAGCGCCGGCTGAGGCAGG
>NW_010141053.1:3423-3764 GCF_000699245.1 Pterocles gutturalis
AACCCAGGATCCTGCACGTCCATCGGCTGCTTCCCAAAGGGCCGGAGTCCTGGATCGGAAAGCTGAGATGCTCCAGGTTAAGAGGGTCGGTTTCCTTAAGTAGTTCTGAAAATCCTTGGGATTTTTTTTCTTTTTTTATGGAGGAAAAACATCCATTGGGATTAGGCCCATGTGAACTCCTTCCCTCGATGGTTGCCCACCCCTACTCACCCTCAGCCTGCGGCGGCAGCCCAAGGGCTGGCTGCTCCCGTGCTGCTGTATCCATTCCTCAACTTTTGTGTTCTTGCACCAAAAATCCCCAGTAAAGAGAAACCCGCCGGGCTGCCCGACTTCTCCTTGTA
>NW_010141053.1:3861-4539 GCF_000699245.1 Pterocles gutturalis
CCAGGCCTGGTGCGGGAGCCATGGTGTCCAGCCGCGTGTCCGCCGAGGAGAGGATTGCTCTGTCGCCGTTTCCGCGTCACTCGGCTCATCGTGCCTCACCAGCCCACAGAGCTGGAAAACCCGGAATAAGAAATGCCCGGAAACCTGTACGTGGGGCCCAGCATGCGGCTCAACCCTCGGGCATCCAGCTCCACCGCAGCCAGGTGGCACCTCCTGGTGACAACTACCCCCTCTCCTCAGGTCCTGGCATCTGACCCACGCCAGGGGAAGGGCTCTGGTACCGGTGACGGCACAACCGTGCCGTGCGGCTCCTACGAGTGGGAAACAGCTCGGCTGCTTCTCAAGGGTGCATTGTTAAAGGTTTCACCTCCCCCAAAATGACACATTGCAAGCGAAAAATAGAACAAGACAGAACACACAGACCCACCCCCACCACCCGGCAGCCGAGTGCACGCAGCGCCAAGCCCTTGGCTCTCCACGCTGGTGCTTTGTCACCCTCCCTCATCCCTGCCACTGCCTGCTCCAGCCCCGCGGGCGCTTTGGCATCCCGGCAAGCTGACCAAGGAGTCGCCGTGCCATTGCCAGGCTGCCGGGGAGGATCACCATCCGACCCGCACCGTGCTCGGCATCCGGCCTCGAGCTTCGCATCTTGCGTCTGGGGACGGGGATGTCCCCGGG
>NW_010141053.1:4589-4939 GCF_000699245.1 Pterocles gutturalis
TGAAGTGCTGCGAGGGATGGGTTTGGCCGCAAGAGACACCACTGGCATGGTGGCATGGCTTGGCACGGCTTGGCATGGCTTGGCACGGCTCAGCATGGCTCGGCTCGGCTTGGCATGGCTCAGCGTGGCTCGGCACTGCTCGGCACAGCTCAGCTTGGCTTGGCATGGCTTGGCACGGCTCGGCTCGGCTTGGCATGGCTCAGCGCGGCTCGGCACTGCTCGGCACAGCTCAGCTTGGCTTGGCATGGCTTGGCACGGCTCAGCACAGCTCGGCATGGCTCAGCTCGGCACAGCTCAGCACAGCTCGTCTCGGCTTGGCTTAGCATGGCTCAGCTCAGCTCAGCGCGGGT
>NW_010141053.1:5068-5658 GCF_000699245.1 Pterocles gutturalis
GCCGATGGAAGCTCCCTCCCAGCCAGGGAGCTGGGTCCAATTTCTTGAGCGCCGCCAGCGCAAAGGTGATGTGTGCTGAGCACAGTTGGACCGGGCGAGGATCTGGCTGGAAAACCTCCAGGAAAGGAAGAGTTGCTCCCGGAGATGGTGGAGCTGTCAGAGGGGTCTAAGGAGGCTGAGCGGCGTTCGCCACCCCGGATCCTCGCTTGCTCAAGAGCAAAAGGTTCACCCTGCTGGGGAATTTACCGGGACCTTTGTGCGTTCCCCCGTGATCCTGTCCTGGGCCACAGCGTCACCCCGTTGGTGTAACATCCAAGGATTTTGAACAGTGGGAGCAGAGACGGTGGCGTGCGAAGGGCTGGTTCGGGTTGGCTCTGTGGGAGGAGCGGAGCAGCGGTGGCACCGGTCCCTGCGCCGCGGGACGAGCAGCCACGGCTGGAGGGATGAGGGGATAAGGGGAAACTTCTCCCCGCTGAATCCAGCTGAGGATGGAGATGGTTTGGCCGGGGCGTGTGCTGCCCGACCAGCCCAGGAGCATGCGGGGATGAGGCAGCAGGGACAGAGCCCGTCGCCAGCAGCCGGCACGCAGA
>NW_010141053.1:5708-6296 GCF_000699245.1 Pterocles gutturalis
CAGAGGGAGCGAGGACGGAGCCGTCCCGCGGGGAGGAAGGCTGCTGCTGCTTGTTCAGCGGCGGTGCCACACAAAGAGAAGTTCGACAGAGGCGTCGCAGAGCAAATCCTGCCTCAGTTTCCCCGTGGCAGTAACACAGTTAACACTGGTGTCCCCCAGGGCTGCTGGAAAGCCACTCGGGGGGCAGTGAAATCGTACCTGGTGAGCTCTCAGGAGGGACGAAATATCCAGGACACCTGGCCGGGGTCTGCCCAGCCCCAGCACTTTCCTCCCGAGGAACAGACACAACGAGGACGGACCCAGTGGCTTTGCTGCCCCGGGGATCCTTCATCTGTGCCGTGGCCGGTTCGCAGCCGGCGTCTGACCCCCGCTTGCTTTGTGCTGAGGGGTTTTCTCCCGTATTTGACGCTCTGCATCTGCTCTAAGGAGCCTCGGCCGGGCACGTCCTCGCTGCCTCCTGCTTTGGCCTTGGAGCTTTTCCCGGGGAGGAGGGAACAGCTGGAAGTCAGGAGCCGCTTGCTGGTGCTTGTCTGGTTCTTTGCTCCGTCGCAGGGAGCTGACAACGCTCGGGACGGTGACTCCCAGCCG
>NW_010141054.1:0-21981 GCF_000699245.1 Pterocles gutturalis
GAAATAAAACCTACAGGATTTTTTTTTTTTTAAAGTGCCCAATGCTGAGCCTCATCATCTTTCTTACCCTGTTTTGCTGTCGTGGTAATGCTTGAGAAAAACTCACAGAGAAGATTTGACTGGCTCTGTTACATACACTGAAAGCACAGAAATTTCCAGAAACAACACCAATTACATTTTTAAAGATGCAAACTCTCTGGATAACTTCCAAATGTAAAATGCTCTGTCAGTTACTGTGCCTGATTTGCAAGCATAAAAATTACACTTCATAAAAAGTGAACTTGATTTTGCAATGCATGGAATATACGTAATTTTCCAGTTGCCTCTCATTTTTTTTTCAAGGTTGTATTGGTTAATATTGTTGCATCTGTTTACTATCCTCCACTTCTTGGTACATATAGCACTTAAAAAGGAAGAGCTCATAGTTTGTGGACAGTGTGAAACTGTACAGTGGTCAACACGCTGGAGGTAGGAGTGCCATTGAGGAGGAACTTTGACAGGCTGACAGAGATGATGGCAACCTCATGAAGTTCAGCAAAAGCAAATGCAGTTATTGGCTTGCCCTTGTGGTGATGAAGACTAATCATTTACTGGTCTATATCGGTAAGTATGTAGCTAGCAGGTCAAAATGGTCTCCCTCCATTCAGTTCTTGCAACACTGCATCTGGAATATTGTGTCCAGTGTTGGGATCCCTGGGAGAAATTGGGACTTCCAAGAGAAACACTGATGTATTGGAGTGGGTCCAGTGGGAGGCCAACAGGATTGTTATGGGGGAGCGGCACATGGTGGATGAAAGGTAGGTGACAGAGCAGGGTAACTTTAGACTGGATGGAGAAGTTGGGGGATGAGAGGTAGGTGACACAGCAGGGTAACTTTAGACTGGATGGAGAAGGATAAAGAGGCATCTTTTTGCAGTCCTCCCCTATTTAGAGAGCATGTTAGAGCATGGAGCCAGACTCTTCACAGAGAGACAGAGACTCAGGAAGAATTTGCAGGAAGGAAAGTTCTGCTTAGATGTAAGGACAAAGTTAATCACCATGAGAGTGGTGCAGCATTGGAACAAGCTGGCCACAGAGGCAGTGAGATCTTAATCCTTGGAGGTTTCAGAACTTGATGTGACCCTGACCACCTTGGTCTAACTGTGAAGACAGCTCTGCTTTGGGTCAGAGGTGAAAATAGATGACTTCAGGAGGTCCATTGCAACCTAAGTTATTCCATGTGAGTGCTGCTTCTACAAGGTTAAGAGGAATTTTTTTTGGTACTACGTTTGCAGGTCCTGGACACTCATCTAATGCTTGTTTTGTGCTCAACCCATCAGACTGATATGTTTAAGTTCCCCAAGACCTGTTAAGAGTCCAGGTACCAAGTGTGGCAGACCAGGCAGGAAATTAATCTACTTTTTCTCTTGAGTTCTAACCTTGGAACTGGTCTAGGAAATTACCATTTACATCTCTTGAAACAAGCGGTAATTGTAGCTGAAAACGCACAAATATATATGGACTTTGTAACAGCTGGAAAAACAATTGTTTTCCTTTCATCAGGATAAACATTATAAATCAAGGTGTGGCAAAATAATAATTTAAAATATTCTTTTTTTTTTTTAACACTCCTGAGTGTTCTTTGGACTCATAGCAGAGGCTTCCTTAGAGACTTGCCTTTCAATATATGATTTTTTTTTTGTCTGAAATGGAGAATATTTTCTTTTGCTGTTTTCTGTTTAGCTGAAACATTTCTTTATTTATTCTGTTCTGTCCATACTTGATTTCTCCGCCAGTTTTTCTGAATTGTAAAACCTGTCTCTGGCACTTTGTCCTGCTTTTGGGAGTGTAGTTTGAAAATTTGTCGAAGGGGTTTAAGGTTATAATGTGGTATTTTACTTGTCACCAGAGGTTGTGTATGATGGAGACAGCTGGGTCAGCTGAAAATTCTGTTTGTTTTATGTTTTTTTTTTACTTGTTTAATTTCCCATATATTAGACTCTGCATGGCCACAGGATTGCTAGTACTAGTAAAGGGAAGAGGTAGGAACAAGTAGGTGATTGGGGAGGGATGAGGAGGAAAGAACAGCTTTCTTTATACCAATGATGTAGGCAGCCTCCACTGTGGGTAATGATCAAGAAATTGATCTAGGATGTGATTACTACTGCTGTTCTCATGAGAGAGCACTTTATGCAAGTGCTAATTCTTTTTTGCAGAACCACCAAGGATGGGAGGCAGCTCTGGAGATCATCTAGCCCAAGCCCCCTTGTTCACACCTGGGTCAACTCTATCAGGGTGTTCAGAGCTATCTCCAGGTGAGTGTAGAATACCTCCAAGAATGGAGACTCACAGCTGTGTGGACAGCCTGTGTTTGACCACTCTCACAAAAAAAACCAACAAACCAGCAACAAAAAAAACCCAAACCAAAACCAAGCCCCAAACCAAATAAAGCAGAAGCCCCTCCTGCCCCGCCCATCATTTCTTATGTTTAAATGGAATTTCTTGTATTTTATAATACATGCCTATTGCCTACTGTCCTGTCGCTCAGTACCATGGAGAAGAGTCTGGAACTGTCTTTTTCGCTCCCCCGTAGTAGCAGGTATTTATATACATTGATGAGATCACCCCGAGTCTTCTTTTCTCCAGGCTGAATACCCCCAGCTCGCTCAGCCTCTCATATAACACGTACTCCAATCCTTTAATCACCTTTGTGCCAACTCCACTTTCTGTCAAGCCAGTTATCCCCCAGTCTGTACTGGTGCATGAGGTGCAGGGTTTGGGCATTTCCTGTTCCGGAACTTCAGTAGGTTCCTGTCAGAACTCTTCTTTAGCCTGTCCACGTCCTTCTGAATGTGGTGCATGGCGGTGCAGGGTTTGGGCATTTCCTGTTGCAGAACTTCAGTAGGTTCCTGTCAGAAATTTTCTTTAGCCTGTCCACGTCCTTCTGAATGGCAGCACAGCTGTCAGGTGTACAAACCATTCCTCCTGGTTTTGTGTTTGTCTTGTACTGACCCTGGGGGACCCCACTAGTGGCTGGCCTCCGTCTGGATTTTGTGATGCTAGCGGTGCAGGGTTTGGGCATTTCCTGTTGCAGAACTTCAGTAGGTTCCTGTCAGAAATTTTCTTTAGCCTGTCCACGTCCTTCTGAATGGCAGCACAGCTGTCAGGTGTACAAACCATTCCTCCTGGTTTTGTGTTTGTCTTGTACTGACCCTGGGGGACCCCACTAGTGGCTGGCCTCCGTCTGGATTTTGTGATGCTAATCGCTACCCTTTGAGCCTGGCAGTTCAGCCAGTTTTCAGTCTTTAATGCCTAATTTGTTAGTATACGTGGAAGCATTACTTACTGTCTTCATAATGTTAAAAAAAGGAAGTCTGCCGATATACAGGTTCACAAAGATCATTTGGCAATGGCCTCTCTGGAATCCGTTTACTGATATGAACATGTTTCACGGAAAATATTGATGGGACTTTCTTCTGCCTTCCAGGTTTTTTGGGGATTTGTCAATGTGCAATAGGTAATCCCCTTTGGGTTTTTCACCCTCTTATTATTTATTTGATTGATCTTTAACATTAGGCACTTGGAGGCTGAAATGTTTGTGCTGTGAGACAACGCTTATCTGTTCAGAGAAAGATTATGTCATTGCAGAGAACATCTGCTCTCACAGTGGATAGACAGAGAATTATTTTACACACAGTAAATTACTAACTTATTCCTGCAGATACAGTAAAAATATATGGATTTCTTTGTGCTTGTACAATAGGTAGTATTAGCTGATAACTGTATCATAGCACCTGTGATATAGGTGGAAAAAAAAAGCTACCTTTTCTTCCTTTAACTTTGTCCTGGGTTAAGCTGAGACAGACTTAACTTTCTTCATAATAGCTAGCAAGAGGCTGTGTTTTGGATTTGTGCTCAGAAGAAAGCTGATAAAAAGTGGTGTTTATGCAGCTGCCAAGGTCTTTCAGCTTCTCTGGCTGTCTGCAGACTGGAGAATCTGGGAGGGAGCACAGCCCCAGTTACTAGCCTGGGATTTGATCTTAGATTCGGGATTGAGGCCCAGAGTGGCCAATAATCTATTCCATAACATACACGTCATGCCCAGTATATAGATGAGGAGCCTCCGGAAGATTGGCCCTTTTTGGTTCTGGATCTCTTTTGCTCCGGGTCATCTCGTTCTGGATCTGCTCCGGGTCATCTCGCTCCAGGTGGTCGCTCTCCCAAGGCCTTCCCTCCCCCTGGTCAGGTCAGGGACGCTCGGACTGTTATCTCCATTCCATGAGTGCGGTTTTGGGACTCTCCCTGCTCTGGGATCGTTAGCCGGGAACAGGCTGAGCCTTGGTCATTGGGTGGGGGGGCAGTATCACTGTGTATCAATCGCTTGTATATTCATATATATTATTATTTTCAATATTATTGTAGTTTAGTTATTGAATTGTTCTTATCTCAACCCACGAGTCCTTTTTTCCCTTTACCCCTTCAATTCTCTCCCCTGTCCTCAGGTGGGTGGAGGGATTGGGAGAGTGGGTGTGTGGTTTGGCCCCCAGCCAAGGGCAAACCCGTCACAAACTTGTAAAGAGGTTTGACAGCTGAAGAGTCCAGGTTAAATGTGTTTAATGTGTTTGCTCATCCTCCTTGGTCCTTGCTCAAAATCTTCTGGATCGTAGCAGTGGTTACTGTGGAAGCTGTAATGTCAGAAACATGGAAATATGCCTTCTTCTAGAGTCAGGGACAATATAAATTTAAAGGTGAAGATTTTCCTTAAAGAAAATAAATCATGATACAACAAAAGGAAATAAAAACGCGAAGTAAAAAAGTTGCGGTTAAACATAAGTTTTACTGTCCACAGGGAAAATCTGTCTAGAAAACTGTTAGCTTCTGGTGCACAAGACTTTAAATATTCGTCCAGATTTATCATCGTCATTATTCATATTTATGTTGCTTTGATGATGATTGAATTACTATAACTGGTGCATAGCACTGTTTAAAAATGATGAAAGAGTAAGTGCTTTAGCTTTATTGAGATTTCAAAATCTGAACTAAGCAGGTTCATCTTATAAAGTAAATATAACTCCCCAACTAGAATGAAATGAGCTGTTCAGTTAAATGCTACAAAATAAATAGACAAAGTATATTTCCTTCCTTATTGAATAAAAGTTTTACAACTTTTGAAAACTTTTGTGTTTCAGAAAGCATGTGAGTTGCTTCTCCTTGTTGAATGATTAGCATGAAGAATGAACAGGCTGGTACGTGTAATCCCTTTGAAACCTTGCCCTCAATAGCGCTAAAATCTGGTGGTGTTTATACTGGACGCTGCATGTGAAATAGGGAGCTCTTCCTGCCTGCCAGTATTACAAGGTTATTCTGCCACCGGATAAAACCATGACTGAACGGCCAAGCTTTTCTGCCTAGTTTATTTATCTCAACAGTGTATATCAAGGCATAAAGTCTGTCTAGCACTAGCATGTGTATGTGCAGGTCTGGGTATGTTAACTTGTTCTGGATCCCAGGCTAGCTACTTTATTAGGCAAAAGGGGAAGAGAGAGACCCTTACTAGTCAGGTCTCTGGATCATCTGTCGAACCGTACTGTGTTCTAAGCCACTGCAAAATATATTTTCTGCCATGGGCTTGTCCTTCACCATAGTTAAAGATGCACAGTTCTGTCCTGTTCTGAGGGATTTCCCTTTGCCTGTAATTGATGACTTTGAACTCTGCCCCAAGGGAGATATTTACCAGATTGTTTCATCTCCTAGTGTTGCAGTCTGCTTCACCACATACCTAAAATAAAAAACAACTGAGACTAGAGAACTGCCCATATAAAGCCTCTGAATTTTCTCTGTTATTCAGTCTTATCACTTCCCTGAGACCCTCTCTTAAATGGAGGTCAGTGGCTCTCTGGAGTCATCCTTGTCTCTAACGTGGTCCTCCATGCTCCTCCTCTGTCCTGCCAGTTACAGTGTTTGCTCAGCAGGTTAGGATTTTAGAGCAGCTCTGGGGTGCGAAGAAAGCTAAGGGTGACTGAGAATTTGGATTGTTTTGTGATGTTACTTTCTCTTAAATATGTATTTTGTTTTCCCTGCTTGCCAAGTTCTTCCAAAAATAAAATGAAACCCACCATTAGATAATGTCCATACTTCCAGAACTACAGAAAATTTGTGTGGAATAGCTTTTGCTTACTTGAATTTTCCAAATTATAAAAGTCATAAATGTGTGCAAATGTGCTTACAAAAACCGCCTCTGATGTTTACATCCATGTTGAGGTTGGTGTTCCTGTGCTTTAGTGTGTTCCACTCAAAACATAGTACTTTTACTCACAAGTGCATTGTGTGAGAAACTGTATTAACAAACATCTTTGGTAACTGGGATAGTTTGAAGTAGAAAATAGATTTAAGAATGTAGCAATATGGAGTTAAAACTATCAGGAATCTCTTTTTAGAATTGCAAAATGAATCTCAAAAGATGAAACTTTTGAGAGGAAAGTTGTTTTGATAAAACTTAGGGTCAGCCCAAGTTTGGACCTTACCTTTTTTTTAATATTTTTTTTTTCCAGGCCACTTTTCAGTATGTTGCAGGTTATAGCATTTTGTAGGACACATTTTAAAATAAAGTTGGTTAAAAATTCCAACATTTTGCAGGACACATTATTTTAAAATAAAGTTGGTTAAAAATTCCAATATGAAATTATATTTGTGGTGGAGTGGACAGTGAGGTGATAGAAACTTCTAAGTGAATGCAAATATAAATCCAGATGGCTGCAAAACCTGCCCTTCTCTGCTACTTGGTTGTTCCTTTACGTGAAACGAACTAGATGTGTTTTACCGTGTGTTTCCCAAATAACAGCACATGTCACTGATTTTTCCCTATGCTTGCCAGTAAGGTTTTTCTTTGGTTACCATAGAGGGACCAAAAGTTGGTACAGTTTTCCAATGAAGACTTTTCTGAGTATCAGCCTGCCATGCTTCATGACTACTCAGTCAGATTTTTAAATTAAGAGGGTCAAAATGAAGTAGGAATATTTAATAAATCCTAAAAACATCAGAGTGAAAATATCCCAGGTTACTAACCAGCAGAGTGCCTAAGTACTCTGCTTAATATTTGAGAACTGTTTGACAAGCCTAGGGGAGCCGAACGTTGGTTTGGCTTGTAAGATCTATGAACTGGAAATAGATGGTAAGAACCAAATAGAGTTACGGAGTGTTAGTTTTGATCTCTACCATTCCTGGTGTCACAAAAGGTAGGAGCTTGAAGCTTCTGCTGTTCTTTAATGACAGGTCCGCTTCTGTCAGTTTATTGATACTAGTTAGGCTGAATTTAGACCACACTAATGTGCATCTTATAATTGTCTGCTTCTCTGGGGAGATTTTTTTTTTTGGTATGCTTTACCCAGTGATTGTTTAGGGATGTGAGTATGTACTTTGCAGATTTAATAATGAAAAGTGGTGTCAGGTAAGTCTAGTGATAGTGAGTCTTCAGCTACTATACTGAATTTTCTTTCATAGCTTTGCAAATGATTTAACATCATTTTACATCAATGATTTGAAAATAATTTCCTTAGGTCTTAGGTCTGTATTAGGCTGGATGTACCATCAGAAGTATTTTATTTTTTGTTCTGTATGTCTTGTAGAGCATAGAATATACGGCAGATACTGAGACAGGAAATGAAGTACTGCACTACACCGAAGTCTCTCTTTTTCACAGAGAAAAAAAATCTTGATTCTTCATCACAATATAATTCTGTTTCTAGACACAGCCCTAAAATAAATTACTTTAGGTAACAAATAGAATTTGTCTTTAAAATTAATCGAACATATCACATGGAGGTAGTTTTGGCCACTGTTTTTCAATGACTACAAGCAGTACCTTTTATATAAAAGTCAGTGTTCTGTGAAAACTAATTATTTCTTCTCTTTGCTTGATGGATTGTAATAGCCTACACTCAGAAACACTGAAAAGTTTTTAAAGCATTTCAGTTTTTGACTATTCCATTGTGTCCATCCTGAGGTTTTTACTAGCATTTTAAAGCTAATCGTTCTTTTCTTAGGGAAGAAATCCTTTTGTACTAAATTATAATCTTATTTAAAATCACCTTGGTTTCCCTCCTCTGGTATTCTGTATTCACGCTATGAGAAAGAAAAAACATTATTCAGTTAAATTTGACTCAGTGTGTTTAAAACACCTTTGAAAGTACTTTCAGTATTAAAATCAAGATTAACACAGTATATTCACATAATTAAATGTCGTAGTACAATAGATCAAAATTAGCTTGATCCCTTTGTGAGTTTGGTTCTTCCATTTTTCATACATTGGTAGAATTAGTAGAGGAAAGATGTTGATTTGCTGTCTTAATTTGTGTCCATGAATTAAAGGATTCCTGTTTGTTATAAAGCTTACATCCTTAGGACATTTTTGTATACAACAACTATTAGGTTCCTTGTAACTACAAACCCACTTACGTCTGTTGCTAGGCCTTTATATTTTTGTAGGGTCCATGCCAACAGAGAGAAACCAATAGAAAAGTAAGCAGTACTCAAATATTTTAAAAATGTACTCTTTAAAAAGCGATTCTGAGTACAAAATTTATTAAGGGAAAATCATTCATACAAAAAGTAATCAGAGAATACATAAATTCATCATTCAGATAATGACATTTTGCATTTTTGATGTGAAATGAAAGTCTAGAAAAAGCTGTAGCGTCAATTGCAGTAAAGAGACTGCAGGTGTTAACAGAAGCAATTTACATCTATAATTTACAGTTATTCTAAAACTGTACTAAAATTGTTAGCAATACTAACACCCTTCCTGGGAAAATATTTTTTCTCTTTGATATAGTTTAAGGGCCTTGGCTAAGTTTGTGTGTTTGTTCTGTGTCAGTGTGCTCCCTCTACCTCCTCCAAATGTTTTGTTCAACTTAAAGAAGAAAAAGTAATAATATTTCTACTTTGGTCATGAACATTGGTAGCCAGATAGTGGAGACAGATTGATGTAGTAAAGGATCCAGTGCAAATTCCCTCCTTACTATAGAAAAATCAAAGCAGAGAGGTTTTATGAATTCCTAGCTAGAGTAACAGCTTCAATGTTCTGTTGCTTATGGAACAGCTGATCTTTATAAGATATTGAAATAATTTGTTAATAAAGTACTAAAATATCAAATGGAAGACTATAAATTAGGAGAAGTGAAAGGGAAAACTGAAGAAGAGGAAAATTATTCAAAATCATGCTCAGACAAAGCATATATATAAGAATTATGTTTAATTTCATAAAGTTTTATTTGTTTTTGAATTATTACTTATTCACAGCTTTCAGTACAAAAAAAAAAAAAAAACTGTGATGAAAATGGATCCCAGGTTGTGGACCTGTTCTCCAAGAGCACAAAGTCACAAATATTGAATTCCAAGTTTTGAGTAGTTAGATATTCTCAACATTTCCTTTTGTTATGTGATGAGGATCTGCTCCTGCTTTCAGTAGCATTGTGTCTGCTGAACATCTCAGGCAGTTACTTGCTGTGCTGTAGTTTGGAGTATTTCAAAAGCATAACATTTTGACGTGGATCTGCTGATCATCCCTAGTTTTTTCACTTTGGTTCAGAGCACAGTGTATAGAGTGCTTGAAGACCATGCATACTTTTTGAAAAGAATCTAAACTGCCAAGTGTTCTCCAGCTAATAACGGATAAGCTCTTCACAGGCCTGGGTTAGAACAAGTCATATAACTGTGGTAAGTCTTAAGAGGAAAATCCTTGTTTGTCATGCTTTAACAATTTATTTTCATATGAAAAATGTCTCTGAAATATTTCTGCATCTGTAAGTAAGCATCTAGATGGGTCTACCGTTTTATCAGTCATTAGGGAGTTGTAAAAGAAAATTTATAGATCTTTTTTCTGAGGCTGTAAAAAAATAGTGGAAGGTATTTTTATATAGATTCACCATGCAACAGAAGATAGAGGAAGGATGCTTTGACATTGTTCCCAGCTCTGGACTGAAACTAGAGGGAGAAATAAGTGGACAGACAGATTAGCACAAATTAGTAGCAAATTAAGAACAAAAAGGAAAAAAAGTCTTTATGTTTGGGAAGTTACTTTACCAGAGGAATGAAAATAAACAATTTACCTGTTTCTTTCAGATCAGGAAGGTTTTTTTTCTGCCTCTTCCAAATTTTGGGATTTTAGGAGCCTGTAGAGTTAAGTACACAAAATGCAGTTAAGGATTGTGATGCTAATTTTGAAAGAACACGCTTGTGGAGTTGTCCCCAAAGCGATATAAAAACAATCAGTTGATGATAAAACATTTTGAAATAATGAGGCTTTTGAGTGTAATCATGTAATCAGGAATCCTAAAAGTTGCTGGCTGTTAGAGCAAAGTGCCGGCAACGTACTATAGAATGAACTAATCCAAAAGGACAAATAAAGCTGACGATTCATAATGGGATTATTATTGTAGTCTATTGTCTAATATTTATGAAGATAATTCAGTGCTCACTTAAGCTCTTCAAAGTGCATTAGAACTTCTGAAATAGCTGTGATGTCAACAATCTGCTTAAAAATCCTTTATTTTCCAATATTGTGGAAATGGCAAGGTAGTATAATTTAGCAAGCATATCTAGCACATTTCAGGCTGTGAAAGCGCTGTGTTTTGTCCCTATGGTATTACGGAAATCACCACAATTTTCAGATCACAAGTTGTCATATTGAGTCTTTCAAGTTGTTGTCTCGAGTTTTAGAAAATATTGTTTGCTAGATTCTTGGATTCTGCTTCAACTGCTTTTCACTGGCTATCAGCTTGAAGGACAAAAAAAATGTGTCCGACTGTCCCTTTTGTGTTCACTAGTGGTGCTGAGAAAGGGTTGTTCTTGACCGTCAGTGTTGGCAAAAATTTAATGGAGCAGAGCTTCACCTACACAGCTGCCATGTCCTGCCTTTTGCGTCATAGTAACGGTGAGAAGAGTTTTAAGGCTATTCCAAGGCATGAAGGAGCAAATATGTAAAGGAGTAAAGACCCTTCACAACATGTTGTAGAAAGAACCAAACCCACATTTTTTTAATTGTTTTGAAAATCATAGTATCATAGAAAAATGTAAGTTGGAAGCAACCTCCTAAGGTCATCTGTTGCCACCTCTGACCCAAAGCAGAGCTGCCTTCACAGTTAGGTTGAGTTGCACAAGGCTGTGTCAGGTTCTGAAATCTGTCCTTTTTCTGGTGCGGCTGAATATAGAGTTAACCTTCAGTAAGACTGCATTCTTGATAAAAAATACTTTATTTTCTAGCCACCTTGCCAAATCCACTGCTAGGGTGATAGTCTCTAATTTTAGTGATTCACACATGTTCCATGGATCATACAGGTGCTCTAAGAGTCATCTAACAAAGATGTCATTGTGGAGAGGGGTCAAGAAGAGTTTAGGAAATAAGAATGTGTGGACTCCAATGAGGCAGAGAGGTGTGAAGAAATGCACGTTGGTTTGTGGGTATAGTGGGAAACATAGCCAAAATTATGGTGGTTTTGTTTGAGTGGAATAGCATCCCAGGGATAATTTTTACAATGAAATAATGTATATATAATAAGCTTTTCCATGACATCCCATTCTTCAGAGAGCAGTGGCTGTTAAGATGGCTATTAAACTGCAGTATCATTTTAAAATTAAATTATAGGAGGATATCTAAAATTTACAAGATAAATTTGTGTCAATGAAAATAATACAGATAAATCAGTTGAGGACAGGGTGAATGTGAATTACAGAGAACTTTTAGATACAGTGTATCAGATATGCATTTAAAAAAAATCATTAGTTGTACCTAGATGGATACCTTTCAATTGTAGCTTGTATCGTGCAAATGTTCTGTATTCTCTGCACGTTATTTTACATAAAGAACGTCACTTTTCCTGGTTTTCTGTTTCTTAATGAAACAATTAGAGGCATTAGCACTGCAGTGACTTGGCATAACTGTATGTGGTAGATTTTTAGGTATTAAAAATTGATTTCCAGAAGGTACTGTGCAATGCCATGTAGGTTTTCAGTGTGCATTATGTCCATTTCTAAATCTATAGCATTTTTCTTTTCCGTGTGTTCTGCAGAAATAACAGGGATGGCAAATCTGAACTTTTTTGCTGGAAGTTTAAAATTTTAAATCTTGTGTAAGATCTGCTAACTGTATTTAAATGTGTGACAAGAAAAAAATAGAGTAACCTGGTGCAATTTGAGGCCATCTCCTCTTGTCCTATCACTCTTTCTAAGAATACCATCTGGAATGTGAAGATTGTTTTCCACTTCTAAAGGTAGTCATAATTTATGAAAACAGAAAAAATATAAATTTGAAATGTAGTCAACAGAAGAGGCCCAAACAAGGAAAAAAAATTGTATTCAGATAATGCAAAATGATGTGAGATTAATTTCTCTATTCTGTCAGCTGACTTCATGATTTTGTATTTCCTTCAAAAACAGTTCTTATCAAAATTAATTAATATGAAAGCCAACTAAAAACCCCCCATATTTGTCTGAAGTGTAGGTTTCTTTGGAACTGAAATGAAATATGGTAGTATTTGGGAGGTATTCTCGACTTGTTTAGCTTTTTTAATATGATTGCATCGTAATGATAACAACAGTTTATATAATTGTATTATCATTAAGTGTATTAAAAGGACACTATGATGCTTAAAGATTAGATTTCATCTAAACCAGCTTTTGTGCTATACTGATGTTGGAAATGATTTTCTTTAAGGCTTTGAATATGTCAGTGGAGATAATTTAATTTTTAAATGAAAAAGGAACAGAAAAGGTGAGAATTAACAAGTCCAGGAAAAGAAAGGAAGGTTCTTCATTTCACAGAACTGAAGCCAAAGAATAGATATTAATGAGCAAGTTTGTGGGGGTCAATTAATTTGATTTGATCAGCTTAAAATTATTAATGGGATAGCTTTAAAAACTGTTGAAGAGACTTTAAAAACCAGCATCAGAATGGGGCAGATGATAGAATACCCGCATAGCATGGATGTGTAGTACCTCTTTTCCCAAAGGGAATCTTCAGAGAGTTACTCATCAGTAGGTATAATTTAAATGCCTTCTCAAATATTGCTAAAGTAATAGGGCGGTCATTTTTTAAGAACGTAAAAGTGTATACTAATGAATTAATAATGGGGGTTAAACAAGAGGAAACTGTTCCAACTTGTGGTGCCTGGCATTAAAATCCTGACAATTAATGCTACTGCAGTGTTTATGGCCCACCTCATGTTCAGCAGCAGGGGTGCAGCAGTAATGTTAGTTCCTTGTATGTGGTAAACATCAATATTTGAATGCTGTACTTTGTGATTTAATTTAATTTTGAAAAGGTAGAAAAGTAAAAAAATTTCCATGGCTTATCCTGACCTTAGTAAGACGTTAAAATATTTTTAAAGATATTCCCAGAGAGACACTGTAGAAATAATGTAGATTAGGTGTGCATGATACAAATTAGAAACACAAATTGCTAAAATAGACATAAAATATTGCTATTGGTTTATTGCCAAACCTGAAGGACTGAGATGAGTTGTGGGATAATCTGGTAAAACTCTAAAGCCCAGATTTCCAGCTATTCTTTTCTTCAGGCATTTTTCTCAGTGTTTTCTTCTCCAAAAGAACTCTCGTTTCCCTTCTGGTGGAATGGGGAAGAAGTCAGTTCAAGAGCTGCTGCTTGTAGTATTTGGCTGCTGAGAACTCCTCATTTTGAGCACGTCTTATTTGGCCATACTTTTTTACATAATTGAAATCAAGGACAAAACGATGGTTTCTCTCAGTGGGAGCTGTTAGCACAAAGTCCTTGAGACTGAAATATCTGGCCTGTGTTACTCTTATAACAGTTGTGGCAAACTAAAAATGCTCTGATTATGGTCACAATTCAAACGACATAAGCAGTTGTACTTCCACAGGATGTTCCTTAAGTTTATTCTGATATCAGTGATTTATTGGAATTTTTGTGAATGGCTGCTTTTGATTAATACGAGGACAACAAGTTTTTTTTCCACCAACTTGGAAATTTTTCGGGCACCTTGAGTACAGTAAGAATTTTAAAAGGATATTCTAGTTTGAAAAAATTCAGACTTGCAATAGCTGTCGTATTTGAATTAAACAGAAAATGAACACTGAAGAGCACATGCAGAACACTGTATGATACTTCCTACCGAATTTTTAATGCACATCTCAATATCTAGTCAGTTCTGTACAAGTGATATTTAGGGACCTAAACAGTAAAAAACCTGTTGATCGACTGTTTGTTTATGCTTTATAAATTTGTTACAAAGCTACAAAAATTAAGGGAACTGGAAGTTTTTCAAGTTGTTTTTCAAGTGCTTGAACCATTTTCTTATGTGCATTACTCCTGCCAGGCAGGAGAAGTAAACACTCCAGCTGGGTTTATTTTTTTATAGTGGAAAAGCCAATAGACCTTTGTTGCCATAGTGGTTATTCTCTAGATTTTTCCAAACAAAGCATATAAAATGAATGAGGAAAAATAGTAAGGTTTTCTGTATTTTCAGCAAAAATTCTTTCAGAATTCAGCTGTATGACTAGAGTTGCAGGTACTGATCCTGCTTTTACCTCCTTCCCAAATCTGCAGCCATAGGCACCACTGAATGCTTTTCCTACATTTTCCGAGTATTGGTTGGGACATTGACTGTCAGCTATTTAATTTCACTGGTTTATTTGTGATACAATTCTAACAAAAGTCTGCAATTTATTTTTTTACTCAAATTAAAAGTAATGGGGCAAAACAACTATTAAAAGACATTATCCAGCTCCAGTGGCTTAAAAAATTAGTTCTCTCCAACATATTACAAGACAATTGTGAAATATAGGTATGCAGGTTGCTGTGTTAGTAATGGACATATGCATATGCTTTTAATTTGCTTTTCTATTTTAGTACATCTGTTAACCAAAGGAGAAAATTCAGAATGTTGCATTATTAACAACTTGCTGATCAGTGTTATTACAGCGTTTTTTCAGTTAAGCTAAACAGGATAAATTATGCCAAAAGACCATAGAAATTTTATCTTGATCCAATTTTAGATGATTATGGTGAAGTGTTTTCTTAGGTTTCCATCTCACTACTGCTTATTCAAACACTTCCAAACATTATGTTTTCTGGCACCTGTATTAGAGCCATCGTATTAAAAATGAGTTAGCATAATTCCTCTCTATTTTTCTCTCAAAATTAGGCATTTTAAAACACATTTTTTAAATGCTATAGAAGGGAGCTGAGAACAATGTGTTAATTTGGAGCATAAACTTCAAAAGTATTCAGTATCTATTTTTTAAAAATCCAGTGCTGCTGTTCTAAATTTAATTCAGAACCTTTCTAATTTCAATAATTTCTCTAAATGTTTGACCTTTAATGAGTTTTAAAATACAGATGTGGAATCTTGGTGGATAATGGCAACTCCCATTGTATAGAAGAGAGAGTGTATTCAGCAAATGAAGCTATTTGACCAGCACCTGAATAGGGATGAATATTTTTGGATAAATGAACTGGGATTTTTTTGAATGTTCCATCTCAATTTGTAGACCACGAAATCTAAAAATAGAAGAAGTAGGAGGAGAGACTGAGGAATCAGAATATATAAGTAAAGTGATTAGGATAATCATTGGCATCTATCTGTTGGTAAAACATGATTATGTATTTTTAGCATTATTTTACAATGAAAAAATGCTAGCCTTTTAAATAAAATAATTGCTTTCTTTCACTATGTTTTTTTCTCTTTGCTTCTTAACAAGGATTTCCATTGTCAGAAAGCACTTGGCAACAGTTGGTAGTGCAGAGATTAAATTTTCATCCTAATTCCTGCTAGTTAGCATTCAAAAGTTGGTTACTATAGATATTGTAAATGTAATGAGCATTGTTGGAGGTTAGTCTATTCTGAACTGTTGCAAAAGGTCCTAGAAAGCTTCATGTGTTTAGTAACCTCAAAATTGCAAGATACTTCCGTACATGAAGATATTGCTTATGGTAAATAATTTGTACTGTGCAACATCAGCAGCACTGCTGATGGGCAGATTTGATCTTTTCTTATAATTCAGATACACCTGGGTACTTTTTCATAAAATGCTGCTTGCTTTTATGAAGGCAAATGTTAAATAACCAGCTCAAGGAAATAAAACCAATAAAACTGGTATAAATAATAATTCTAATGGTTTTTCATGGTTTCTTAATTGTTGAACAGATATGAGATCAGTTCTCAAACTCATGTTGCAATCAGCTTGTCTACAGGAAGACCAACTAAATTCTAGAAGGGATGCTGTTCACGAGTTTATGCTAATAATGGGCAATGTAAACTCTCTGAATATTCCATGTATTGTGCTTGTTTTATTTTGTATTGCTTCAGAATAAAAGCTTCTAGAAATATTTTGATGCATTTTATGCAAAATTAAGCTTGTGATCATCTGAAATAACATCAGACTAGGTATTAGCAAAATTAAATACCCCCCTCTTTCATTTTCTTAAAATTCAGAAGAAAATAGGTACAAAATAATAAAATATCTGAAAAGCTGGTGTGAGCTGTACTGTTTCGAAGCAGCATCTGTCTAGTAATTTAATGTGTGTTGTTACATACTGTCATCTGTAAAAAAAAACAAAAAACAAAAAACAAAAAAAAAAAAAACCCCAAAACCAAACCAAAACACATAACAAAATCTCAGGGGCAAAACAACCCAAACCATGCATCTTGTAAGCAGCACTATTTTTAGTTCCTGGGAACTCCATGTAAGGGATGAACTGCTTCTGTTACTTCTGATGCCTTTCTAAGTGAACCCAATTTTCTAAGATGATAGTCAACTGGCATATAAAATTTGATCCAGATTTCAAATCAGCAACATCTGGTATCCGGTGAATGAAGCAAAGAGCTCTTATTGACTGGAGTGATCTTTGGAGTGGATCCTCAGGTTGTAATTTATGTGGGGTTTTTTTCCTTTTTTTTTTTTTTCCTATTGTAGGTAGATACTGGAAACACCTTGAAGGGAGATTGTAAATATATTTTTGGTTATTTTCATACTTCTGTTATTATTTAACTGTGTGGAGTCTCTGACAGTGAGAGAAACCAGTTTAGCTAGATCTAATGAAGTGTGTATGCCAGCTTCACTAGCTGGACAGCTGTGTTCTTTCTCATTGTAGCATATGTTTGTATACTTATGGATGTACCTGTACGCAGGATTACTAACTGACGAAGATTTAACAATACACATAAAATCCTCTCTTTATGTGCAGTCATTTATTATCTTAATAGAGATCCTTTAGACAGTTTACTGTAACCTGTTATGCTAAAATGCAGTCATTTCAAAACACCATCTGACAGTGAAATTGCCAAACCAGTTAGGTGAAGCAAAGGTTATTTTCTGGGTTATGATGCAGTGCCTCTCTGGGTGGAAGCTTAGCTTCTAGGAGAACACGTGTATATTGATGTTCTGGTGTGAGATAGAGCTAAACATGGAAAACTTCCAGTCACATGAGTGCTATGGTTGGATAACTTCTTAAAGGCAGAAAACGACCTGTTTGAATTCATCCCTGGATTTATTTTCCCAGAGATTTGTCTTTGTTTTAAGGGATTTTGGAAGAAATTATTCTATTGTTTACCGCATGATTAAAAGTCGTGTGCTACACTGACTTGGTCTCCTGTCTTGCTGATGTCCTTCTTCGCAGAAGATAACATTTGTTAGTTCATCCTAGTATTCTTTCATACCTTTATTAATTCATTAATATATGTTTATTTTCTTAGTTCTGTGTACAGACTTTCTAATTTTTTCTGATGTTACTTCACCATACCAGACCATTTGTAACCTTTCCCATTCTGAGACTCTCTCAGTGCTTGAACTACTCCCACATTGTTGGTGATCTTCTCTGGACACACCACATCTGTACATTTTGCCAGTGCATGCAGTTTGTTTCCATCTCTTCTAGGTTACTTTCAGGCTTATGAAAAGTCCCAATTCTATGTTCCAAAGTTCACTGGAAAATCAAAGCATGAATAGTGATAATTCTTTAATTCTTTCTCATTTTAGACCTAGGAAAAGACCATCTGCAGTGGATGAGTAGCTGCTTTTCAAATGGAAGTTTGGGCGTTGTAGGTGTTGTAAGCCTTACACTTGGAAGTGTTTGTCCTGTTGCTTTTAGTGATGCACTGTCATCTGTAGTTATTCCTATAAGTGATGCAATTGGAGCTATTCATGGTGAAAGTTGTTCCAAATTATGATTAAAGCTGGAAGTTTGTGACCCTGTATAATTTTTTTCTTGTAATTGTATTTCTGAGTTCTTGGTTTTAATCATCTGTTATTCGACATTTGACTGTGTATTTAAAGCTGTACTGTATCCAGTTACTCAAAAGCAAGTTCTTTACTTTTTTTATTCCCTTAAGGAGTCATGTGTATGAAATATTACTGAATTTATACGAGATAATAATTCTCTTATGGCTGTGTTTGTGGCAGACAAATCCTCATATTTCTCCATCTCATGTTATTTGTGAGTGCAGGACTGGTCCATGGGGATCTCTGCAGTGCATTTCACATTTTGAAAGGAACCCTCAATGTCAACATTTAATTTTTCACCAGGCTTCTGGGATTTGGAGGTCTCCAGACATTTGTTAGGTGGGTTATCATGTACTCCTGTGTTGAAATCAATTTCCATGATTTCCATGATTTCCAAATGGAGATAGACAGGTAGTTTGGAACTCTGTTAGTGTTTACTTCGTGATTTTTCTGACTTAAAATTTGATATGGACTCACACTTAAGCACTGAATTAATGCAAGGATGTACTTATCTGACTTTCTCAGATTATGTCTGGACAGTTTTGTACATGAGGTTAACGAAGGATCATCTTTTCAGATTGTTTTTGAGCTAACCTCATATTTGGCCTGTGCAATCCATTGGCCAGTAGTGGGAGAAAGAGAAGATAAAGCTGGAAAAACCCAAACCAAACCCATGTCTCTTCCCAGCTATAGTATCTGTCATAAGTTTCTTTTTTGCTTCTGTTGGGCTCCTAAGTCATTGCATGAGTTTTCTGAAGCTGCCAGAAGAAAAGCTTGCATCTTTAGAGTTTTGCAATTGGAAACTCTGGAGGCACGCCCGCGTCCTTGCTTTTCTTCATTTCCACATTAGCGTCATCTTTTGTGACAAATGGCAACTCCCCAGTATGTCTGTATGTATACATAAAAAATCCTGCACAATTTTAGCATTGTGTTCCTTGTGCTTCTAAGAGATAGGGTGGTACATTTTTGACACGTAGTCTTTGTTTTGTTGAAGGTGTCTGTAATACAGATCTGGTGCAGACCACCAAGATTTTATGGTGTGTGTGGTTTTTTTGGAGGGAGGGATGGGCAGGGCTTGGGGTTTGTTGGTTTGTGTTTTGGTGGCTGTTTTGTTTGGGTTTTGTATGTTTTGGGCTTTTTTTTTTTCACTGGATGTATTGCTGTAGTATGTTTTCCATCAGTAACGTGACGCTCAGGGGGTATTTGTGTAATATGGGGTTTATTTACAGGGGTGTACTGAATTGCACCTGTTTAGATTCTAGTATCACCTACCTTTCTAACACTGCAAAAAAAAAAATCTGTTAGAGCTATTAAGAGAGTCAAGAAGTTCTTCAGCCACAGTATCTGGCTCTTGGAGTATGTCTACAGCTTGCAACTAAGACTGTTTTATTATTTTCAGAAACAGGTTGCTTCATTTTTCTGCATTTTATATTCTTCAATTCTGAAAGGGACTTTATCAACCGGTTGCTTATTGGGGGTTACCAGGGGGAGCTAGTAGCCCTTTGTGGGATTGTTTTTTATATGTAGTACAGATGGATTCTGTAATATAGTTTGTTTTGCAAAACCCCTTTCATTTGCTTAAGTGAGGAGCAAGGTTTCCAACACAATATAATTTAAATAGAGGTGGAGGTTCTGGAAAGCCGTCTGTGTATTCAGTGGATCTCACAAGAGCTGCCCCTGTATTTCACCCAGCTGCTCTGCCTTGTAGCCTTTAGCTAACAGCCAGGATTTGAGTTACTTTTGAGTATAGTAGTAAATTTTGAGGTAATCTTTAATGGGAACTAAACCACTCATGAAATAAGCTCTTGGGAGCTGGTCATTGATGTTTCACTGCCTCACATGTGATTCAAGAAGTCTGTTTCAGTTGCTGTTCATTATTCTGGAATCTTTGTTTACTTCATGGTGAGATGAACATTACCCCCCACTAAAGAAGCCAGGTGAACTCGAAACTTGGGTTTATTTAATAGCATGTAAGATATTTGTCAAAAGGTTGTATGTATTTCAAGTCAATCTAAATAATTTCTGATAACTCTAAAATTGTATTCACTACAAGAAGATAAAATGGTACTATATAGAATTACAGTATCACAGTAGAGTATGAGGAGAGATTATAGTTCTACGGTAAGTCATTTTATTTCTTTGTAAATGGAATTCACTGTGCAGTGTCGCTTTCTGAGCTGTGCTTTCCACTCAAGTTATTCTGTAAGGATTAAATTAAATTCATTCCTGCGCACATGCTTTCAGAGGTTGTAGCAGTTCCTATTTGTTTGAAATATACCATGACTTTCTTAACAGTGAAAGAAAAAGTTCAAAAGACGGTTTTCCACCTCATTGCTTCTTTTCATAACAGTGCTCGTACTTCAGCTGCAGGATTTCATTGAATACAAATAGAAGTGAACCTATGTCAGGATGGAAATATCAAAATCATATAGAGGCGCTGTGCTTTGCTCTTTGCGAGCGGGGGTAAATGTTGTACCACTGTGATTGCTTACAACTCAGGCAGAAGGTTTGTGACGTTTGAGTAGTAGCTGTATTTAGGGTGCTGTGAAAATATAGTGCTTTCTCTACACAAATCTTTTTCAGTGTATGAGTTTTACTTGCTTCTGAAGTAGCAGGCTCAAATGTGACAATCTGTCTGACCTTTCACAGGAAAACATAAAGCTTTGGGAAGGTGAAAATGTCCGGCTCTCCATTCCTAGAAATGACCAAATGAACACATTTACTTCGTGTCATCACTAAGAGAAGTAAAAATAAATAGAAATACAGTTGTAGACCATGTAGGGATACTTAGGTGAGAGGTTTATGTTTCCTTCTATTATGTATCATACTTCAGAGAGTAATAGGATCTTTTAAACGAAAATTCAGTTTCATGTTTTCATTCAGGTGCTAGTTCACACAGTTGGTTGAAAGCACAGGCCTTGAAATGTCTGCAGGAATTTTTCCAGCATTTCGAAGCCATCTGTTCCTGTGTAGAATAGAAGGCATTTCAGAGGGAATTATCAGTCTTCCTGTCTGGAAGTACAGAGCAGAGCTCCAAAAAGTGTTTGATTTGACTCAAGCATTTTAACCTTAGTTTCTAGAAATACTGGTCTCAGTTAAAAGACAAAGAAAATACTTTCTCAAAGCTTTTATGAAGCTTGGTAAACAGTATTTTGGAAGAAAAGACAAAAGAATCACAAAGTGTTTGGTTTTTTTTACCCATTTTGTATTCTTTCAAGCAGTTGACAAAAATGAAATAGTATTTTCCTCTTTGTTGCAAGAGCCTCTGGATTGTGCCCTCCAGTGCTTTCTGTGTTATGTGCTGGGTGCAAGTGCATTGGTTGAGTTGTGACCTATTAGGTCATGGTTTCAGCGCTGACACAAGTTTTAAAGTTGTGACAGTTTTTATTTTCTCTTTTAATGTAGATTTTAAAATTTTCTTGTCTTTTAATCCCTGAAAGTTTTAGGAGAGGAGGATTTAGTTTGAGGAGGAATTGTGTCATATTCTTAAGCATTGTGTTGCTGTTGAGTACTTTTACTATTATAATTTTATTTAAAAATAAGTAAAAGTCAAAGGCTCTGCTTAAGTATGAGCATATTTTTATTCTGAAACATAACTCTAATTGAACTAGTTTACAATGGGGAAAGATTAGGGAAAAAAAGAAGCTGTGTTCCTGGCAGAAAAAAGCTCTGCCTCAGGCAGATCCCAGAGAAATTCACACTTTAGTCTGGAATGCCTTGTGCATATATCCTAATATTAATGTAATCTTT
>NW_010141055.1:0-31598 GCF_000699245.1 Pterocles gutturalis
CCCTCCCACCCTCCCTACCCCAAGCCCTGCCACACAAATCCAATACAAGGTGAAAACCAGGTATAGGCCCAAACAAAAGCACACACAGGAACAGTGTGCAGTAGGAAATAGGGTGATAGAGGACAGTGGCTGGTAATAGCTTGGCATCTCAATAGGGAAGAGGAAAAGAGGAGCACCAGAGAAGTGTGGAAAGAGGTCTAGAAAACACTGGCCCACTGTGAAACAGCGTGGGCAGCATCGTACTGGAAAAGTGCACCAAGAGACTTCTGTGCTGAGCCTTGTCTGAAAGCAGTTTGTAGCTGTGAGTGAAGAAACAGCCACCTTCTGTTGGATTGACCTTGTACAGGAAAATTGTGGGTTGCACACACTGCTTCTAGGGCACTTGACTCTACCATCCACGTCTTTGCCCAAGAGAAATAACCTAGAAGACCCCATGGCTTCGTTAACCAGCAGGGTCAAAAAAGAGCAATAATACGCATAATGTAACAATTAGGTTTTGGCAGTATTTAATGTATTCACTCCAGGAAAGGTTTGGATAATAGTTCTGATTAATACAAATGAATCAAATTTTAAGGAGGTTGTCAGCTGTCCTCCCCCTGAGAAGCAGAATGATTAATGATAGCAAAATTATAACAAGAAGGTAATAATAGCTTGCACCTAGCTTTTTAAATTATAAGGAACTTTACAAACATTCACTAATTAATTTTAAGCCTCTGTTTATTCTGTGGTGCGAACACTGGAAGGGTAAGACAAAGGTATTAACCAGAGAAAGAGTGAAATTCTTCATGTTCCCCACTGGAATCAGTGTCCAGTTCTGGGTTACAAAGGAGAAGTATTAGACTCTTAAGCAATTGATATTAGACAGCAGTTCTTTTAGCTGCCTTGGATCCAGAGCAAACCACACTTTATGCCAAAGCTGATACACTCTTAGTGATGTTTCCTACTGTTTGCAACAGAGATGGCTTCCATTGACTTTAAAGCGTGCTCAGGTGTGAAGAAACTGAACTCCCCTAAAGTACAATAATGCTGTTAACACACTGGTGGCTAGCACATTTCTAGTGCCCTCAATCAGTTGTGAGGCCACCTCTGAAGTGAAATCTCAGTTGCTGTGGGCAAAGGTGTGAGATTTAAATTCAGCCTTTGCTTGCTAAAAGCACTCATTTTGTGCAAGACAAGCCTAGCTGTCCTTAACAAAGCTTCCTCACAGTGAGAGAAGGGAGGTAGCACTTGCATTAAGAGAAAGCTCCACTTTAAGATCTGAAAGCAATTGCTACACTTGAATAGTCTGAGTGTGGATGTTTTGATCTTTGACACCATAAATTAACATTACAGGTTTGGGGTTTTTTTTTTTTTTAATTTTTTTTTTTTTTTTTTTTTTTCAGAGAGGCATTAGCACTGTTGGACTGCTTGGCAGTTCTTGCTCCACTTGTGTTTATCTTTTGTAAATGTCATGCTCCTGCTTGCAGTAGAATTGGCAACAGAAGTTGCTAGCAAAAAGGCTTTTTTCTACAGAAGTGTAAAGGACTTTAGAAAGGAACATAACCCTAAAATAACCACTGCAGACATTTCATAGGGATTGCATGCTTAAAATTGTTCTTGGCCAAAAAAGCAATGGCTTTGTATCCTCTTTGGAATGGTTGTTTACATCACACTTAACATCACAGTAACAGATGACAAAGTAACTGCAAATACTTCTTCAAATACTAGATGAGGTAACCTTGAAAGTGCAGCACTGGCAAACACAGCGCCAGGCACTTGAAGTGCTTTGGCACGGAGCCGGCTGGTGTCAGAAGCTGTACAGCTGTGTTGCACTGCTGGGCTGAGCTACGGGAATTGCTGCCTGCCTAGCAATTTCCAGGCGTGTTGCTTCAATGTCCAAGGTGATATGCCTGCACAGAGTGATGCAGCACCGTGGGAACCTCCTGGCTGTGGTGAGGCTGGAGATCTCTGCACAGAGATCTGTTATATGGTCTGAGCATTAGGTGGGATGAAGCCAGTGCAGACAGAAAAATACACACTGCATTTGGGCACATACCCTCAAAGACATGTTGCCACATGGGGTACTAATTGGCATTTATTAAACTAGGCAAGCTTCATGCTCAGATGACTGTACACCCTTGACTGAGCAGCATCACTTCAGTTTTGCCCACTTGTATGATCCATCTGATTGTCTTCTGTGAACTCAGTCCCTCCAAAGGCAGTGCTGCTGCAGGGGAAGGAAAAGGAGACCTGTATGTTGTTTGTATAACAATGCTGATATGAAATCTGTATTGCATGCTTAGACTGGTGCTTGAGTCAAGGTCTTCTGACCATTTCAACCTACAGTTCAGGTGCAGATACTGACAAAACAGTAGAAAGACAGTATGTCCATGTGATACTCCAAGAGAGCAAGCAGACCGGGGTGGTGGTGCAGTTTTCCTTTGTAACATTTTTTGGTACTTAGTCTGGGAAAAACAGACTGTAGTGAATACCTTGGCGTGAAGTGCTGGCTGCTGCAAAAGAAGTGCAGGAGAGCACAGACAGATAGAAGCCAGCTTTCTGAAAGGCAGGTTTAACTGGCTGGGCACAGGCTTGCACCAGTGCAGGCATGCTTCCTCTGGGACCTCAGCTTAATGACCATCATCCTCGGATTAAATAAACTCAGCGACCATCATCCACAGGTCTGCCCTGGGATCACAGACACTTGTGAGTGGATAAACATGCCATTACTTGGTTTTAGGTGGGCATTGCCTGCAACAGAGATGAATGTAAGCTACAAATGGCTGACATTCTTCTTTGGCACACGAGGCATTTTCAGCATCACGGACTAGGTCTGCTCTGCTGGCACACCATAACTCGTAAACTGCCTGGGCTCTGAGGAATCTGTGAATCCACCTCTCCTGTGGCATTGGGGCAGATGTGCCCACTAAATCTGCCACTGGATCATAAGGTACTTAATGGTTTTTTTAGCCAAAGAATTTTAAATCATTCTAATCTCAGGAAAATTGTCCTGCAGGAAAATAATTTCTCATTTATCTAAGTATTCATTTCAACTGATGAGAGTCAGAGGACCATAAAATGAAACTTTTACTCCTGGGTAAGCTGAATTTGAAATCTGGGTTTAAGAAAAAAAAAAATGGTTTAAAGAAATGTTCAGCATTTGGAGGGAACAAGGAGAAGACATGTATGTTACCTGCTGCAGAAGCAAAGCTTATCCCAGTTTTCAGCCAGGTCTACCAAACAGACTTTCCTTTCAGAAGCCCTCAAGACCGAGCTGCTTCAGGCACTGTGCTGGATACACAGTTCCCTTACACATGATTCAACGCTAAACACAACGCAGAGAGCTTGACAGAAGTGGTTTGTGCGAAAAACACATTACTGAAAACTGGCCCCAAAGTGCTGGTGGTGTGTCAGGGAGCTTGTGTATGAAGCTCTCAGATAAAATACACTCTATTAAAAATATGTAGATATCTTATGTCTTCTTAATCAAGGTTCTTTGAGGGTATTTTTGGACCTCTGAGTCAACAAGCATCTGTCTTCCTCCTTTAAATGTCTTGCATCTCTCTTCCAGCCAGCCTCCTTCTTCATGCCCTTGTATAGGTGTTTTTCTAAATAACCTCCACTGTAAGTCTTCCTGCATTTTACTTTAAGATGGAGTCCTGATGTTATGATACTTCAATATATTAAATCTGTGAACAATTAAGGTGGGTTTTTTTGCCTAACTCCTTTAGTGAGAATGTTTTGTATTCAGTGCGCTGAGCTTTAATGTTTGACAGCTGAAGCTTAATATTTTTTCATAGTTTCAGAGACTGAAATCTTCTAGACAGTCATTGAAAAAAAGCCTCAAAATGATAATATAAAGAACTGAAGATCATATTCAGTAAATACATCCACAGAGGAAAATCACATTCTTCAGTGTATTTATGCATAAATTTAACATTCATTTTATTTTAAATTCTCTGATGTTTTTTTCTGTGGTTCTTATCAAACTTGTGCCTTGGTCCTTTCTTAGTGAATATCTTTGAAACCATAGTCACCTTTCCGCTGGTTTAGGGAATTTAAAATAAAGCTGCTTTACTAGTAGCCCCATAGCAGTGCTAAATGTGCATTTTGCTTGCCATCACTTTTATTTCTTTATCCACCTTTATTCAGAGTGAGAGGAAGTTTTCCACCTAGTACAAATAGAATTGACTGGAAATGATTTATTGAGTCTTCATCCACTCAGCATGTCCAATTCTTTCTTGACTGGCTAAAAACTCACTATGCAAGATATTTTCTCTTGAATTTGAGTACTGTTTCCATGAATGAGCTTACTGACCCTTAGTATTATAACGTTTTGACTCAGTCTTCACCTGATGCCTTTAAAAGCATTTCTACCTTTACAGTATGTCACAGTGAATGAAGGCACTATGACTTAGAGAAAAAAATTAAAAGTATCGTAAAAAAGTAAACATAAAAAACTTTTGACCCCATCTTATACATAACGCTTGAAATATGCTTTCTTGCTCTTCTGTATGTATCATTCATTATTGATGAACAAAAGCACTATAACTTTGAAAAGAAAATTTAAGTAAGTCTCTAAAATATTAAGCTAGAAAAATAAAGATGGAATGTCTCAGAGGTACTAATTACTGAAACTGGAAAACAAAGTGTGGTAGGGGCTGGAAGTATGTCTCAGAATTGTTTGTACTTTTCCATGGTATAAGTCAAGGAAAATATTACCAACTGGAAGAATTATAAAGCAATGAAACAAGGCTCCTTTCAAACGGATTGTTTTATTTGAGTATGATCGGAGAAAACGAATTGCATACACCAGGACATCTTGGGCACCTTAGTTACATCAAAACAACCACATAAACTTTTCATAAAGTGTCTGTTATAGAAGATATGTATGTAATTAAAGCCTATCACTGGATTAGGATGTGGTAGGACTGCCTCTACCCAGCACTGCCCTCACAGTTGAGTGTAATCAATTTTTGCCTGTAATACCTTATATTGACTGTGAGCTCTTTTAGGACAGGCACTTTTTTTGTGTCCTTGTACTTATGTTGAGAAAAATATGGGGCTGATGCTTCTTCAGATTTCAACAACATAAATAGCTCTTGACACTGCTTTCAATGTTATGGTTTAACTGAGAAACCACAGATGGGTTACAAGTATTTCTGCTTATATTCTTAAGTAAAGAACAGAGTTCAAAAGTGGGTTATGCAGTAGCATGTGGAGAAGGATAAGTTAAGACATGAAGTGGTGCTATCCAACACTGCAGCATTTATCTGAAATGATTTGAATACACAACCACCAAGGTAAAAATCTGCTTTTAATGAGCCCTGTTAGTTTTGCAAACATGGATTTTTGTCATGAGGTAGGCAACAAGAACTAGCCTTGAGGAGGTGTACTGCGCAAGAACAGGTGAAGTAATACTGTTGGTTTCCTTTCTCCACCTCCAGGCCCCCATCCTGAGAGTCCTTGTAACCATGGAAGTAGTCACCTAATCTTCCACTGAAATATTTGTGTGTTACATCAGTGTTTGCAGGTTGAGGGGTTAATGGACAAGGTCTGTACCTGTTACTAATTTGTCTCAACAACTGAAAGTGAATGATGAAGATTTTTCCGTGAGTCTGTACAGATTGATGCATTTTTGCTGTTCATTTCAAAACAACTTGTAACAAAAATTCTTCTGCAACACATAACAGGCATAGGACATTTTTACTTTGTCAACAATAAATTAAAATGCATCTTGCAACATTATATTTCTATGGACAGCAGTCAGATTGCTAACTACATTTGCCAAGTGTCTCCTAGCGTGCCCTGCCAACATACCACTTCTGCAGGAATGATGAGCCTGTTACATTCCATAATAATTTTGAATCAGCTAAGGAGAAAACTACATAGAAATAAAGGATAACAAGGAGAGAGAATGGTGAAAACCTGACATATTGCGTCTCATGATCCTAGTACTTGATATGAAGGCAGGTGGATGGTCATTGCCTGACTATGGTACAATCAGTACCATCAGAAAGGCACCAGCAGATGCTGATCTCAGGTCTGCTTGAGGAGCTGTTGTCCTGTGTTCCTGGAACATCTCCTTCCAAGAGAGGCTGAATTATGACATTTGCCCAGGAAAGGGAAAGTAAAGTAATGTGAAAAGAACAAGTGAAGTGTTTAGGCCTTGGGGAAAAAAAAGTTTTGGGCTTGCTTTAGGTGAAGGCTTGGAAACTGGTGGTTTACCTCCTACACTTTTTTGTCTGAATTTTGTTTTGTGCACTTTCAGGAACTGAGTAGTTCTCTGGTTTCTTATGAAAATTTTACAAGAAAGAAATAAGAAATACATTAAGATACCTTTAAATTAGAGTTTAAATACCCACAGACCTATTAAAACATGTAGTGATTTTTTTTTATAACATCAACAAATTTGCCTCCAGAGTAATGGTGTTCGGATAAATGCTCATTAACTTACATTCAAATGCTGTTAATAATTTCAAATACAGTTTTAAGGAATATGTTAGGTTATCCTTATTCATAGTCATGGACTAGGCAGCTTCAAAAAGGGTTTTATAAGCCAGAGCTGCAGCTAAAGGTTGACTTAACCATCTCCATTTATGGGTTGTAATATTGTTTGGCCATCTTTTCCTAAGTAAACATGTAATTTGAGCCCACAAGCTGAGTGCAGTGATTCCATATTTGCATTATTTGTTGCAAATTTTCATTTATGGTTTTTCTTGCCATTCTATTTTTTGGGTGCTATTATAGTGTTTGTGAACACTGAATTCTACCAGTGTGGTACTAGAAATTCACATACCATATTAAAATCACAAACTGTATAAAGATTTGCCTGTTACTGAGTGTGACTAATTGATAGGATGTTTCAGAAATTCCTGATTTTAACCTGCGAGACATATACATGACTACATGATTTTTGGTGTACTTTGTACTACCTTTCTTAAAAAAAAACCCCAAACATGAAAACAGACCTCCACAACCTCAGTCTGATCTTTTCTTCCCACAATTAATTAAAAATTAAATATTACAAAGCACTGTGGGACAGAGACCCAAAGTACTTGGTACCTGCTCTTATTTGGGATTTAGCGCACCTGGGGAATTCCAGCTAACAGAGCTTTAGAGTACAAGAGAGATTTAAAGGAGAAGTGTGAGTGCAAACAAAAATGAACAGATGTGCTTCTTGGATGATCTCACACTTGAGAACAGAGCTAACATCAGAAAAAAAAATTATTTGGGTTTAAATGTATTTACTGAATACTACTTATACAAACCTTTACAAAAGTATACATTTCAAGTATCTGGAGAACTTGCCCTGTTTCGCAAGCCTAATTTTTGTGCAGTGACTGCTCCTCCTGGCTTCTGGCTTAGATATGTGGGTTCTTCCAGAGCTCTAAAACCAAACCTTGTACCCTGGAACAAAGTATTTCTCCTAGAAAAGGCTGTCAGAGAAATTAAACTGAACTGGTGCTGTTGCTGGTGAGTTGGTTTGACTGGTGAGGACCTGGTCCATAGCCTTTTGGAAAGATTTACCTCAGCTCTAGGGGTTGCTCCAAACTCCATCACTGCAAGTGTTGTCACTTTGCAGGAAAGGAAAAGTGGACAGTGACCCCCTAGTCCAAGACATTATGAGAGGGTAATAGATATAGATACCCACAGAGATTTCCAGTAGGAGAAATAGATTAAGAAGTGTTACCCCTCCACACTTTGAGACACAGGGGATGTTTAAGCCACTGCAGGTGGACAGAAACAAAAGCATGAAAATCCACTTGTGATATTTTTTGATTGGCTAATTACATGTCTACTGGCCTAGTGCCTAATTTACACTTCAAATACTGTAATTTGCCTTGGCAGGTGCTTCTTTGTATTGTGCATCTCACTGTGTTAAGATAATTACCATCATATACGTCTAAGGGAGATTACCGTTCTTGGATCTAAAATTTTCACAAGGTCTTTCCAGTCAGTCACCACAGCCATTCCCATTGCCCCTTGCACTGTGATACACTTATGTGGACAGAAAAAAACAGGAAAGATCATCCAATCTCTGAGGTACCCATTACATATGTACAATAATTTCTTTCTGTCCAAAATATTGCCATTCCTGGCAATAGGTCAGCAGTGAATCTGCTTGATATATTTTCTGCTCAGACAGTCACTCTTACAGTCAGACTTCAGATTTCATAAATGAGGTGGTTATCCCATTTTAATGCCCATTTTAGACCCGCAATAGTGATCTGGAGCATCCCATTGTTACTTTGGAAACTTTCCTTTGCACGCCCTGTTGGTATCCCCAGTCCAACATGGAGAAGATTACACAGAAGTAAATGTTTATCAAGAAAGATCTCAGCTGCTTTAGTCACTGCTGTTTTGCTCTAGGCATTACACTGCAAGAATTAGGCATTTACACTGTCATATGCAACTGAACTGTACTTTCTAGCTTTTTGCTCCTGGTCTACCACAGCACTTACCTTTGGGAGGTATCATGCCACAGCTGCCAACCAGGGAGAGAGGCAGACAGCTGAACCAAACCACAAGAAATCCTTTAGTCTCTTGCTGTTGTTATTATTGTTATTGTACAGCATCCACTTCTATCCCTTGATCTGAAATAGCATAGGTGGTTCCACAGTCTTACCAGTTTCTACCTCAAATGAATGATGCCATAACCATTGACCTCAAATGGGAAGTCCAACGAACAGTTCATACCAGCCCATCCAGTTCCCTCAGGGTGTCATTTGCCTCAGCATGCAGCCTGTGCACCCTTGAAACACACCAAAACTCTAGTAAATGTATGAAGGGTTGTCTCTGCCCCTCCTGAAGGCTGTGAAGATCTTTCTGATGGTCCGATGGCTGCACCAGAGATTCACCTTCTGTGGTCAGTTTGGTATCTCAACGTAATAACCTGACCTCCTACCCGACTGGCTTGTTCCTTGGAATGATTTGTTGTATATGCATTTATTTACCTCTGTTGTCTGAAAAAAATACCTCTGTAAATCCAATTTATAACAGAGAAGGTACGTCTTCCAAAACTGTTAGCAAGAAAATAGAACAGGAGCGATCTGCTCAAAATAGCTAGCCTGTGGTCTGGAGTTATTCCACTTAACAGTGGTGCACCTTTTACTGAACGGTAAGAATGTGCCACCCTGTTGAGTCAAACCAAAGGTCCCTCTAGCCTCATTTATATAATGGTCTGCAGCAAAAAAAAGAGCTAAATTTGAAGAATGGAGCAACATTTCCCCAATACAATCTTCCCTCTCATGGGAGTTCATGACTCTCCTGAAGCACAGATTCTAGCTGCACCTTCATGCTGAGCCACTGATGACAGATTTTTTCGTTCTTCATCTGAATCAGTTTTGACTTCACTCAAGTTTTTGGCTTTCAAAATTACCTCTAACGTTAAATTCTCCAGTTTAATGATTCATGATTTGGGGGTCCTGGTGGACAGCAGGATGACCATGAGCCAGCACTGTGCCCTCGTGGCCAGGAAGGCCAATGGCATCCTGGGGTGTATCAGAAGGGGGGTGGTCAGTAGGTCAAGAGAGGTTCTCCTCCCCCTCTACTCTGCCCTGGTGAGACCGCATCTGGAATATTGTGTCCAGTTCTGGGCCCCTCAGTTCAAGAGGGACAGGGAACTGCTGGAGAGAGTCCAGCGCAGAGCCACAAAGATGATTAAGGGAATGGAGCATCTCCCTTATGAGGAAAGGCTGAGGGAGCTGGGTCTCTTTAGCCTGGAAAAGAGGAGACTGAGGGGTGACCTAATTAATGTTTATAAATACGTGAAGGGTGAGTGTCAGGAGGATGGAGCCAGGCTCTTCTCTGTGACATCTAGTGATAGGACAAGGGGCAATGGGTTCAAGCTGGAACATAGGAGGTTCCGCTTGAGTATGAGGAAAAACTTCTTTACAGTGAGGGTGACAGAGCACTGGAACAGGCTGCCCAGAGAGGTTGTGGAGTCTCCTTCTCTGGAGACATTCAAAGCCCGCCTGGATGCGTTCTTGTGTGATCTGATCTAGGTGTCCTGCTCCGGCAGGGGGATTGGACTAGATGATCTTTCGAGGTCCCTTCCAATCTCTAACATTCTGTGATTCTGTGATTCTGTGATTCTGTGAAAATCCTTCCGTTTCTTTGATTGTTTTAGAACTGTTGCTAGTTCTTGAATGATGTAATTTTTCTGTTCATCTCCTCTATGCCATTGCGACTTTATGGAGTTCATAATGTCACTGCTGAGCTCTGTCTTTTCTGGGATTGAAGGGTACATTTTTACTTGCAACACATTTCATGGGGTTTTATTTTCAAAAGCATCTTGAGATGCTAAAAACTGAAATGAGGAGTTTTGATTTTAAAATGGCTTGTTTTACATCCTCTGTTTATACTAGAAAATTTCTTTTACTGCGAGATGGTGGTACTATTCTAAAATACAGATTCCAAAGTGTCCTTTAACAGCAGAGTTAAACTATTGCATGACTCTGTGACTGAACTCCAATAAGGATATCACAATGCAGAAGAATGAGCACTCAGCTGTTTTAATGTAGTTGCCTTTCTACTGGAGCAGAGTTGCTTCAAATTTATCTACCTCAGAAAGGATTTTCTAGATTAATTGTCAGTTTAAATAAATTTATATATTAAATACTAAAACAAACCATAAAGTTCATTATTAGATGACATTTTAATTATATGTTTTTCAGCATTTTTTCTGAAGGTTATACAGTTAAGTGCTCAACAACCCTTTAAAAAATGCTATCAACGAGATGTGCAACATTTGAGACTATAACCTATCATTATTTACCCAGGCCTGAATCAATTTGGTTTATTGTTTAACATCCTAGAGAAACCTTTGTTGTTTTAGAACTTATATACGCATCCATAAACCGGTGAGCCTGCTGTTTTCCCCTGGGTACATTGCTATGTGTTGTTAATTTTCAGAGGAAGCTGTTGATGGACTCAACATCTGTGACTATATCATTATGTGTGATATACTCACAAGCTTTTGTAATTAAATTCCACTGTTTGGTACAAATGAGATCAGATTTACCAGATGATGCAGCAGAACCTTGTAGTCAGGATTTAAATAACACAGCACTCTTTTCTACAAATATGTCTTGAAGAATAATTTGCTAGTTTTCAGACCTTCCCTTAATGCAGACCATTTAGAACTGGTTGAATAATAAATAAACAGATAAATATTTCTGACCAAACATATTATAGTTAGCAATTAACATTGTGCACATCAACCACTTCTAAAACCAGTTTGGGGCTTGCTGCATATTTCTGGAGCTATTTAGAATTAAAACAAATGAGCTCTGTGTTATTTGATTCTGTTGTCTGTGCCAGAAATGTAAAGTAGGGAGCAAAAGTCAGAAACATTTGAATTCTAACCCAGCATTTCCACAAGGACTCCGCCCATTTTCTTAAAAGGAAATGAAGCGGAAAAACTCCACAACTCATGAAAGTTGTAAAGTAGGTATGTAGTTTATTCAGCGCTGAGGCGCATGGGGGATAGCTCCACCAAAGACATGCGCGCCTTTTCGCAAAACCTGTCCCTCTATTTATTCCCCAAAATGTTGCATATGCATTAAGTTTCATAATCCATCTATTCATATTAATTACCCAGCCCTGCCTAGCCCCGCTTTGTATTATAATGAGCTAAAGAGTCCTTCTGTGCCTGCGTAGTGCTCCCTGGTGGTCGTCCGGTGGTCGACAGGATGAAGTAAATGAGTCTTCATCGGAGGTGAACTTCTCACCTCCTGGTCTCTTGGTCTCAGTCCAAAGAACCAGGCCGATTCCCATCTTGTTTAGAGGCCCAGCAGCCCTCCCTATCTCCGTGGCCTTGCAGGTGTTGTATGCCCTCCTCTCGTTTGGGTTAGCAGTTCCTCCCCCATCATCACAGCTTTGATCCTCTCATCCTGTCTTCGCAAGCATGGCAAACGTTAATCATATATTGTCTGAGCAGCTATTCTCAATTAGTTATTCTCTTGATCCCTTTTTAACTTTAAACCCCCCGTCTCAGAATTTTGCGTGTCCCATTTGCTATATGACTGCTATGAAATTATTTTAGACCCAGTTAAATACTTACTGAAAACTTAGCTGGCTTCAGTGGATTTCTGTCTGGACCTCTGTTTAGACATCAAAAGATGGATTAAGTCATAATTTAAGATGCCTACATTTGAAATGTCAGCCTTTCTGCCCATGTTTTGATGCTGCTCCCTATAAAATGATGAAAATAGGTTTAACCATTGCTGTAGGATTTTGGGAGGATTCATCAGGATGTGCTTTGTAAAACGGAAAAGCACCAGTCCTACAAACGTCTTCATCAGAAGTGTTTATCTTGGCTGTTACTTAGCTCCAAAGAAATGAAATATTGATTGTCTTCCTAGATTGCTTTAACCGTTTCTGCTTTCACTGCAGTAAGTGAAGTTAATAGAGCAGAAACCACTTAATTAAAATCTCACTGGACATGGTCCCATTACTACTCAGTATTTTTTTAACACATTCGTAATGGTTGGTGTTTTTTAACAAACTCTTAATGTTTTTTGTTTGTTTGTTTGTTTGTTTGTTTGTTTAAAAAGAAAAACTTTGAAAATAGCCCTATTCATTTTAGTGGGAACCCTTATCTTTTATACAAATGGCATTCCATGATCCCAGGGAGAAAGCTGCAAGGGAAAATTAAGTTTATAACCAGTATGTAGGAAGACTACATCCTTTAGGTCATCTATAAATCTGGGGTTGGAAAAAGCTAGATCAATTTGCTCATTCTCCTGCTAGGTCAAGATTCCTTCTTCGTGATTTATTCATAAAGGGATTTATTAATGGGATGCTCAAGATCAACACATCTGCAGGCTGGTGAGCACCTTTGGTGCACTGCTGAGAAAACCTGTGTCCCTTGAATGTGGTGATGTTTAGAAGTGTAGCTGGCTTCTGTACCTTTAAAGCTTCAAAAACATCCATTTCCTGCAGTTGAATGTCACTGAGAGAGAGCTCTTCACATGTGCAGCATGATAGTCTCATGGATGCTTACTTTATGCTTTCCTTTCCCTGGCTGTAATTGTTATGATCTGAACTTTATGTGATATTTCTCTATAATTTTAAGAGTAAATGCCATACATAACTTACAATTAAACAAAACAGTTAGGTCCTGAAAGAAAAATCTAATGCTTTGCATGTGATGAGGACTATTAATCTTTCCCAGTTAGAGCTGCAGACACGCTGGACATCAGCAGTTAAGGAGTGCCAATGCTGTAAAAACCAAGATAAATGACTGTTTTGCTTAAACCCATCTGCTGTTGATGGGCCTAAGAGGGGCTTAGCTTCTAAGTGATTTCATAAACCATATCTGCCCACAGCACTTTCACTTGGACTCATTTTCACACATTTTGAAGTAGTGTTGTTAGCACTCTGTTTCTTGGATATTGTTTTAAAAAAATGATTTGTAAATGCATTACATCATGTTCCTAATGATGTTTGTGCCCTTTGCAGTGCATAAAGGCAAATCATTCCAAATACCATGTCACATCCTAACTTTCTGATGAGAAATTTGGCAGTCTTTGGAGGCTTGGCAATGTGACATTACAGGCACTTAAACCTCAACTGCAGCTCTTTCACAGGCTGGTTGAAAAGGGAGGGAGGAGGGGGAAGGGCATTTTTAATGTATGGCTCAATGTATAGACCTAAGCTGGGGCTAGGAATAGGAGACTCCAGTAAGAAGTGACAGAGAGTAACGTGCTGCAGAGATGTCCCACACAACACACACCCACCCCTCCTGCCCTGCACGAAAGGGGTTGTGTGTTTCTCCCAGTTGCTCTAGCTGGTCAGTCTTGGAGGCTCGAGCAATACCTTACGATAGCACAGCCCAGGAAGGCTCCTCCTTGGCAGAGTTGCCATGACAGCTTTCGTGGTTTCCATTTTGAGCCAGTAACCTTATGCTGCTGTGGTAGTTTGGCCAGGAGGAGTAAAATTGATGTGCCACTTCCCCTCGGGAAGCATTCTGGGCAGTGGTGGGCAATGAGGAGAAGTTAATCTTCTGCCCATTTTGCATGTTGTGTGCGGACAGTCGGATGCAGCTATGGCCCCCTGGGACTCTGTGCAGCAGGACGATGCCGTTGCTGTGGTTTGCTTGTCTTTTGTCACCAAAATGCAACCGTAATTACGAAGGAAACAAACTGAATGTAGGGTTGCTTCATATCCCCAAACCTAGTTGTAATCACCAGGTCATCACTTCCGATGCTTCCAATCTCTGGTGTACCCCGCTGGTCTTCACCCCTCAGCTACTGCATTTTTTCTGAGAACAAGATTACTTGATTGTGCCGCTCTGTGAGTCAGCTCTGAGGGTGCTGTTCCCTGGGGTAAAACAGAGTTATCTTGGTGGATCTGGTTTAGGCTCCCACTTGGTAATTTTGTTCTCTCCGGCTGCAAGAAAAGTTGTAATTGGTGACTGAAGAACTTCCTTAGAGCGAAGCATCATTTAGGAGAAAAGCATTTTAAGAGAAAACTTATCTCACCATCAATAAAATAGCCTGTGCTCCTACCTGCTCACAACGTAATTAGTGGTTTTCCACATGGGAGCCATGCAAGGACCCACTGCCCAATTGCTCTTCTCCCTGCTCATCTCTGCCAGAGCTCCCTGCCCTGCCCCGCAGACACAGATGCCCCTTCAAGGCCCCTTCCTACCTGCTGAGAAATGGCTGACAAGGCAAACGCCAAATCTGGATAAGCAACATTAGCCTTATTTATAGGCTCCAAACGTTCATTTCAGACCCCAACCCCCATTTTTAGCTTCTGAAGACTCCTTTTCTGGGATCAAGCCTCATTTTAGGGTATAAGCTGCCCATTTAGGGTACAAAACCTCAGTTAAATGTTCAAAACCACATTTTGAGTTTCCAAAGATTCATTTTTTAGGGTGCAAAACCTTAGTTTTTGGTACCAAAGAATCATTTGAAGGCATTCAGGATTCAAAGCCTCACTTTTGCTTCCAAAGCCCTAGTTTTAGGGCCTTAAGCCCCATTTTGAAGGCTCAAACCCTCCTTTTTAGGTCCAAACTCTCATTTTGAAGGTCCAAACCCCTCTTTCACAGCTGAAAGCCTCCATGAGAGTGCCAAAGCCCTATATTTGGGACCAAAGCTTCATTTCTGGGGGCCATAGAAGAACTGTGAGGTTCCCCTCCTTTTCAGGGTCCAAGCTGTTATTTGTAGAAACAAGCCTATCTTTTTCAGTCCCCAAAGCCCCATTTGAAGGGCAGAAATACTAATTTTTAGGGTGCAAACCTGTCTTTTATTATCCATAGACTTTTTTTAGGGCCCACAGTTTCATTTTGAGGGTCTAAACCCTCATTTTTACAGCAGAAAGCCTCTTTTTAGGCTCCAAAGCTACATTTATAGTGTCCAAAGCTTAATTTTTCCTTTCCTACATCAGTTTTGCCTTCCAAAGCCTCATTTTAGACTCTAAAGCCTTAGATTTATGCTCTAAAGCCTCAGTTTTATGGTCTACAGGTTTAGTTTTAGTTTGCAAAGTCTCCTTTTTAGACTCCAAAGCCACAGTTTTAGTTTCTGAAGCCTCATCTTTATGCTCTAAACCCCCTTTTTAGGGCCTAAAGCCTCAGTTTTAGTTCCCAAATAGTAGTAGTGTACGCTTCCTCAGATATGGTCATGATACGCCTCAGAGCACATTCCCCTGTAGCTGTTGGAGTCACTGCATCAGCGGTATCAAAAGTTTTGACCCTGACAGACCCTGTGACAGCAGATGCAGCTCTACAGGTCTCAGGCTGCGGGGACTGCCTGGGGCCTCTTTGTGAGACTGGGGCTGTCAGTCAGCTCTCCTGCAAAAGTTGTGCTGTGGTTGATGAGTTGTGTCCTCAGGTAAAGAAGTTATGGGAGGAAGTCAGCGGGCTGCATAATATCCAAGAAGATGAGCAAGAGATAGACAGGGTATTCTTAGAGACCATACAGTTCCAGGTGTCCCAATCCCCCACATCAATGGAGTTGCTGGAGGCCTTTGTGCCAGTGAAATGGTACATCCTAATGCTGTAGAAGGCTGGAAACTGGTCACTTCTCATAGGAGGAGAGAGTAGATGGATTTTCCAAGATAGCAACTGGCCGTGCTGCTGGTGTTGGCAACAGGGTTTTGGTTTCTATGACTGTGGAACCCTGTTTGATGATCGACAACTGATGGGGAGAGATGGGTTCCATCTCACTAAGTGGGGCACACATGTCCTTGACAACAGGTTGGCCAGCCTAGTAAGGAAGGCTTTAAACCAGGTTAAGATGGGGGAAGGGGAGGGTTATAGACACAGGGTAGTCAGCAAAATGTGGCTCAAGTCAGGATGCCTCCAGCGGGTGCATGCAGCTGGGGAAGCATGTACGGGACATGACTATAGAGGATCCTCTTGCACCCCTCCTGGGAAACCTGCATGCTTGACTACCTTTCTGAAATGGCTGTGCACCTATGCACACAGCACGGGAAATAAACAGGAAGAATTAGAGATTCATGTGTGGTTGCAGGGCCATGATGTCATTGCCATTACAGAGACATGGTGGGATAGCTCGCATGACTGGAATGCTGTCATGGATGGCTCTGTGCTTTTCAGGAAAGACAGGCCTGGAAGGCGAGGTGGTGGAGTTGCTCTTCATGTGAGAGAACAACTGGAATGTATTGAGCTCTGCCTATGGGTGGATGAAGAGCGAGTTGAGAGCTTATGGGTAAGGATTAAAAGACAAGCTAGTATGGGTGACACCGTTGTGGGTGTTTACTAGAGATCAGGAAGAGGAAGTTGATGAGGACCTGGGAGGCCTGGTGGACAACAAATTAACCATAAGCCAGCACTGTGCCCTTGTGGCCAGGAAGGCCAGTGGTATCCTGGCTTGCATTAGGAAGAGTGTTACCAGCAGGTCAAGGGAGGTGATCCTCCCCCTCTACTCAGCTCTAGTGAGGCCATGTCTGGAGTGCTGTGTCCAATTCTGGGCTCCTCAGTACAAGAGAGACATGGCATTATTGGAGAGAGTTCAGAGAAAGGCTACAAAGATGATTAGGGCACTGGAGCATCTCTCTTATGAGGAAAGGCTGAGAGAGCTGGGACTGTTCAGCCTGGAGAAGACTTGAGAGGGGATCTTATCAGTATATACAAATATCTAAAGGGAGGTCGTCAAGAGGAAGGGGCCAGACTATTTTCAGTGGTGCCCAGCTATGGGATAAGAGGCAGTGGGCACAAACTGAAATATGGGAAGTTCCATCTGAATATGAAAAACTACTTTACTGTGAAGATGATAGAAAACTGGAACAGGTTGCCCAGAGAGGTTGTGGAGTGTCCTTCTCTGTAGATATTCAAAACCCACCTGGATGTGATCCTGTGCAACATACTCTAGATGATTCTGCTTGAGTGGGGGAGTTGGACTGAATGATCTCCAGAGGTCCCTTTCAGCCTCAGCTCTTCTATGATTCTGTGAAGGTGGACTCAAAAAGGTGTAACCCTTGCTAAATCATTCAGGATGTAGTGAGGAAGAGGGAGCAAGATAGATGCTTTGGGCATTAAAAAAGAACAAGTTCTCAGGTTCCTTATGGAACTTGGATAGACAAAAAACATTTGTCCAATACTGACATTTGTGTGACTATAAGCATGGGGAGTTCATGCTTTAGGAAATGCAAATGGAAGGGATTATCAGAACTGTTTGATGGAAAGAAGGAGCTTGTACTTTTAATGTTTGAAATTGTTTGCTGTTTAATGACATATAAAGGGAGATTAATCAATTAATTGGTAATAATAATGATAAGGGCAAATTAGATGTCATATTTGAAAAAAAAGTTTATTTGAGGATTAATGTTTTATGTTTTTTAAAAAGAAAATAAGAATATTTACAATTTTACAAAAAGATACTTATAGAAAACTTTTGTAAGGAGGGCTACACTTCATCTCACCTATGATATTTGTTGTCCCTATGTCTCTTCACTCATAACAGTTATACCATACATAGCCTCCATACAATATTTTTATATAATTGGTGAGTGTATATTCTATAGGTTACCTTCAAACTACATACATAAGCACTATGTGCAAGTGCAGTACTTGACCTCTAATATGTACACAAAGAAAATTAGATTCTCTGCAAACAATATTATTCTAACACGAACCTCAACTGGTATTTAGTAGGCTGAGTCTAACCTGACATTTATTATCTGTGGTTAAAAACCAGCTAATGATCAGGGAAAATGCATGATTCCTAGTCCATTTCTCATGGTATGCCCCATAAACTCTTCAAGACAAATCCTCTCATGGACAAGGTGACCCAGAATCCGAATAAACTGTCTACTTTCCCCTTTGTACATTTATACTTCCTTCCTTCCTTCCTTCCTTCCTTCCTTCCTTCCTTCCTTCCACCTCTCCCCTCCCTTCTTCCTTCTCTCTTTCTTTCCCCTCCCTTTCTTTACTAGCAAGTCATACAGATTTTGGGGTATATTTTATTATTAGACTTTACATATAAGAAGGGGTACTATCTGAATGAGAAAATTCTTGTCAATAGAACTTGATATTGGTATAGGTTAAACAAATTGTGCATCGAAAGAGCTTGTCAGTATAATCCCAAAGTTGTTGTTTCCCAGCTTTTGAAATTCAGTTTTAATAATGTAATTTGAACAGTTTAATTTGAAAAATTCTGTGCAGAAATACAGTTCTGAGAAGTTTGCTTTAAACGAGGAGAATGAACTTCGGTTGTTACGGATATGTAAATGCAGTTCTGTTACCCAGAAGGTGAATAATGACCTTATTTGTTGATTAGAAAGAAAAACAAAGAAAGGTTGGGCTACAATGTTTGTGTTGTTTGCTGCAATTGTTTTTGATTAATTAGAGTACAAGGTTAAATTGTAATAATAATAGTATAACTGTTGGTAACATGATAATAAGTACTGATGTAAGTTTGATATAATGGTGTGATTTGTGTTGCCAATAATAATTAGACAGTCTAATGTTTTAATCAGTAAGATTAAGAAACACTTGGAAACCAATATGTAATATAGATAAAATGAGGCTTAACAGGCAGGCTTAAAAGGTTGTTCCTTGGCACTGTCCCCAACGTGATGTTTCTGGAGACAGCAGTGTCATTCTGCTCTGCCAGATGGTGCTAAAGATAAGCAAGGCAAAAAAGTAAGCAGGCTGAAGCTTTGGTGGAAAAGAGCACTGTTTGATTTCAGCACTAAAATACTTTTCTTTTTGACTTCTGCTTTTCTAAGGCTGTAGGTTTTTATAAGGATATCAGTGTGATCAGTCAGAGATGATCCTACTCACAGGTACTACCCAGTCTGCCTGACCTCAGGAGGAGCAAGGCTTGAGCCTAGGTCTTGCTTTCCCCATTAGTGGCTTCTGTCACTTTCCAGCACTGGATTTTTTTCCTCCTTGAAGGCGAGCACAACCCTGAGCCATCCACCACTCATCACACTAAAGCTTTCTTTGTCATCTGCTTGTTTCTGCAACAATGGAAATGCCAAACTAGAACAGATATGGTCCTTTCTGCACATTTCCGTATGTGCACAGCTAAGGAGAATAATATACTGAACAAAACGAGGTGAAGATACCAGAGTTTTACACCTGCTTAAATATATTTCAGTGTGAGTGTGTTGGGCTCTACATACAGATCTTCTTAACAAAGCTCTCTTCAATGTGCTGTCAACTGAGAGAAATTTGGCAAGAATTTTTGAAAATTATTACTCCCAGGAATACTTCTAAAGCATGAATGGTCCTGTGAGTTTGGACTTCAGATGGTAAGAGACATGTCTTAGCTTGTTTAAATCAGGAAAAGTGTCATATTTACTATTATACATCCCTCAGATTGTATGATTTTTTCCTCTAGTTTCCCTTTCTCATTTAGAGAGAGGAGAATTGAGCACAATCACTCAAGTGCAATAATTTTCCTACAACAGAGCAACATTTTTGTAACAAGTCAAAAGATGCTTGGCAGGCATGGCATAGTCCAAGAGATTCTCTTTTGGACATAATCAGATACAGACTAAATGCCACACAGAGTTAATTAGAAGAGCAGATTCCAAGTTAGGTGATGGTTGCAGTTAATCACACAGATGCTTGCCAATGGCCTATAGATAGCAGAACTTCTTGGCCTCATATAATAGAACAGATGATTGCTCAGCTACAGGGAGCATATGTCTTTCGCTGCACATGATTTAATTATATTGGACAAGGTTCCCTTTGAGAACCTTTCTGTTTGCATGTTTCCCTATAGTTCATCCAGTCTTCTGCAAGAGGACCTGGCCATTCAGACAGCTTCTTTTGAAGATCACCCTTTCCAGGGAAAAAAATACCCTTCAAGGTCCAAAACCTGATCACTAGAACTAGAAAAAATGTCCCCTCTCACCTTTGGACTTTCCCTCCAATTTGTTTTTTTAACAAATACAGTTCAATATCCCACCCACACTGGATCTAGGACTTGAGGTTTCTGCTTCTCCTTTCCCTGTCTCCATTCTGGGTTTGTTTTTTTTTGTTTGTTTGTTTTTTTTTTCCTTTTCTTTTCTGTCCTGTGGCATATCTTCGTTCTTATTTGTAAAGAGGACACCTGCATATTCTGCATACCTCTGAGCCCAGGTTTGCAGTGTCCAACAGCTACAAACTCTGATCTACCAGGATCTTGCAACTGACCGTAGATGTTCAGGAATTTTCAGCAGTCCCTGGTGACTGTTGAGCACCTTCAAGGATCTCAACTTCTCACCAAAGAGCTGCCACAGAATTTACTAAATATGGTATGATTCTTGATTCCTCTTCTCCTGGAGTTGCCTTACCCAAGCGTTTAGCCTTCCTTAGAGTTTCAAATGCTTAGGTCTTGTTCACGGACACTTTCCTGAAGTGAGGTATCTACCTAGGGAGGTCTGACTCACTTTGTGCAGTTTCCTCTACCTTAGAGTATGTAAAGAAGAAGCACGAAACCCAGGCTTAATTCCCTCTTCAGCCAGAGGGGATTCAAACCAAGACTGGTAAGTGATAACTGGTATTCAGGTTACAAATAAATGCTAACTAGTTTTAAACCAGCAAAACCGGTTATTGAGAAGAGGCCAATGGGAATAATACCTTGTGCCTCGCAGGAATGGGAGAAGAACGGAGTCTGGAGGCTGGGGGAAATAGGGGAGAGGGAGAGTGAAGTGAGAGCTGAGATGGAGAGGGAAGTAGCATCTGGATCAAGTGAGGAATTTGTCTGAAGTAAATTTTCTAACTTTGGCTTGTAATCCTAAATTATGACTGTTATGACTGTTGCTTTTCTGTTTTTTGGTTTTTGTTGTGTTTTTTTTTCCCCTGTTTGACTACCAATTGCAATGAAAAACCCAAGCAAATCAGCTTGATTACATAGACCCGTGCATTTCACTTCTAAAGAAAGTGTTATGTATATACCCAATAATGTGAACAGTCCTGGGAACTGGATCAGAGACCAGAAAATTTCATAACCACTGCCTTAGTCTCCCTCTGACTTGCTGAATCTTGTACCTCTGTTTATGCTCTAGTTTCATCAAGAAGTGTGACAAGAGCTTCCCTTCCAACATATACTTACGAGGCTGCTGTGAAAAGTGAGACCTTCCTTCAAGCACCTGTCTGAACAAACTCCACCATGGCAGCCGTGGCTTCTGCTATTCATGCGTATTGGGCATTTTAAAAGCATTTTACTGGACAAGGCTCTCCCAGGATTGAGGTGGAATTCAAGGACACACTAATTCTTCTCCAGATCGCAGGAGACCTTCATCAGGATCTAGCAGTAGACTAGGGTGTGTCTGTGTGTTCCCAAGCATCCCAAAAGCTTTGCTATTGAAAACACAGATATCTCTTGGTGATCGCTGGATGAGCAGATTTCTGAAGCACTTTCTTAAGCACGGGTGCCTAAACTCCTTGAGTCCCACTCTTTGGAGAGGTTGTAGTGCCTGGATCTTATACTCTTTTATGAGTTCGTCCCTCAGACAGGGCAGTCATGGCCATGTTTGTGTGTGCATGGATTTGCTCATGCAAATAGGAATCATATAGTCAGACTTTGGAAAAGCACTTTGTGCCATTAGTGTTTCTCAGCTGTGGTTGCAGGAATTGTTGCATGGCTTGGTACTCTATGAATGCTCTCTGCAGCAATGTCCTCTCCACTCCACTGTTTGCCTTGCAGCTACTTCACTGATTTTTTATAGTGCTTTTTGTTCTCCCTCTCCCTATAAATTTCACTACTGTGGCATATGATTTTAGGTATATTTAGTGTCTTTTACACCTAGAGCTGTTCAGTACATTAGCCTTTTAAGACCTGCTGTTGAATAAGGCTATGCACTGCATTTATAGACTACAGTTAGGCTAAACTCAACCATTTCTTCTTGTTCCCAGGAGCGCAGTGAACATTTTTGTTGCAGAGGCTGGCGGCAAAGCTAGAATTCTCCCTCAAGAAACCAGCAGTTCTCCTATCTGCATAAATGACTGAAAATCAGGGCTTTCCTGCACTGCCTCTCTCAGGATGGCTAGTGACTCATAACTTTATATACCATTCCCTGCCCTCCACATCCATCCATCCCAAACAACTAATTTTCTAACTCTTTATTTCCCATGAATGACCCAAGGCTCTTCTCAGGCCACATTTAGTGAATACTGCTCTGGTTACCACATGGTCCTGAACCTGCCTGTTAAATTTGGCTTCTTCATATATAATACACAATTTTTCAGTAGATGACAGGAATGATAAAAGTAACCTGGAGTTTAATTTTAGAGAATAATAAAGAGAGGGGGACAATAGCTGATAGAGCCATAAAATGTAACAGTAATGATAATTTGAGCTAGTCAGTTTAGAGGTGGTTGTAAATGATGAAAATTGCACCATCCCTGGAGGTGTTCTCTAAGGTCCCTTCCAACCCAAACCATTCTATGATTCTATGATTCTATGATTCTATGATTCTATGATTCTATGAAAAGGTGTCATTTGAAACATCTCAGGTTTGGCCAGCTTCTGCTGAAGGTCTGGCAGTATTCCAGCAGATCCCTCTGTCATTTGTCAGGCCCAACACCTCTTCTCTGGGGACCACACATGTCCAAGCAGGCCTATTCTGGACCTGGGGTTCTAGAAGCAAAGTTTCTCAGCCTTTTGGCAATATCTTGTCATGTGTATCTAGAAGCAGGGACCATTTCTTCTCTCTCAGCTTCTTTGATTGGCTTCAAGGTCCACCCAGATTCTGGCTTGCAGGAAATTTTGGACTTTTTTCCCAATTCAGATGGAATTTGAGTAATAAGTATATGAAAATGAAGTGTCTCATGGTCAAGAAATGTTCATCTCCAGGAGGAACAGAAATAATCTGTGGCCATAAAGCCATTGTGGGCTGAGGTGTATGTCTCACTTTAGCTGTTCATGGCTATATGGGGACAGGAATGAAACAAAGCTTTCCTAGATTGCATGCACAGAGGTATTAAAAACCAAAGTAGTGAAGGAAAAGCTGTGGGCTGTTTCTGGTGGGGCTGAGTTGCCAGGGCCTGGAGAGCTCTGCTGTGTTGGTACGACTCTCTCCTAGCACTGCATGCAAAAAAACCTTCCTTCTTGGAAAACCTTCCTTCTTGGAAAACCTTCCTTCTTGGAAGGAAGAAGTTGGCTTCTCCAACTCTCAGAGAGAAGATAGGGCCCACACTAAAGCAGGTGATCTAACAAATGCTCATGCTATTTCATTCCTAGGTGCTTAAGATCTTCTGAAGGACAGAGAAGGCAAAACAGTACAAGTTACCAAAAAGAAACAGAGTTTTCTAATACAGAGCTCAGTGATTAAAAGGCTGTGAGGATTGTTGTACTGTGATAAGATGTTTCTGTGTAGCTATTTCCAGCGAAACCTTTTAGAAAAAGAGAAGATGCCTCCCCAAGCGAGGGAGAACTTAATGCTGAAAAAAGGGTCACTAGGTATTTTCTGCAGATGACAAACCCAGATTCTTTGCAGAATTTAGGCATTCACTGCACCTTGTCAGTGACAGGTCCAGCGGAATAGGGTAGAAAAACAGAATTCATTTTCTGCTGCAAATAAAGTCATCATTCAACTTCTCACTCCAGAAACTCTAGGCTGAGAAGCTAACAGGCCTGCTTGTTACAGAAAATATATACATTTTAACTACGGTAATAAAACTCTCATAGCAGGACTTCAGTGCAAGCACAGTTCTGCTTCAGATCCCGTATGATATCAGAGACTGTGGGCCGATTTGAGGCACTGTTATCACAGCACATACCTGAGCATATGCCAGGGCACACAAACTGGTGTACAGAAACAAATCTACATGGTCTGCACTCTATTGCTATTTTCTTCTTTGAGAGACAAAACACTTGATGAAAAATAACTTGCTTTTATGGTCACACATATGTTCAAGAATAAAAAGCAATTTATATGCGGCTTAATTTTTTTTCTTGCCTGTCACTGCTTTATCTACTGTGTGTTCGTCTGCTACCTGCTACTAAACCCAGGCTTAATTATGCTACTGTTAGTGCTACTGTGATGCTGAATTCCAACTGGCTTTCATCACAGTCTATGGCTTATCATCTGAGGGAGGAAAGAAATGAATCACCTTTTTTCACTAGGATGAGTAAACTCGTGTCCAGAAGATAAAAGTCGGCCCAGACTATTTCACATTCCTTGAACCAAATCCAATGCATTTTCAAGTAGAGAGAATTTGCTAAAAATCAAGCAAAGTCTGAAACTTTTTCTCTCCCTGAGTAACCTGGTTGATTTAATGAGACTGAGTCAGCCTGAGTCAGGGAGATGTGACTCGATATAGAAATGTATTTTAGCTAAGAGAAAGGACACAAGGACAATTTCAGTTATGCATGTTGGGTGGTTGCATTAAACAGGCAAAAAAAGCATGTGTACTCCAGAGTACCAGCTGTCTGCATATAGGTCTTAAGATTCTTCTTCCCTTTTAATTCCCCAAAGACTTTGAGGAATAATTGCAGTTGTATTGCAGTGTATCAAATCCTTGTCCTTTCCTCGTCTTTCCTTGTCTTACCTTTTGCCTTGCTCTACCTTGCCTCTGCCTTTCCTCGTCACAAATTCAGTTTTACGGTTAGTGTAAAATCATTGTCCAACAAGTTTTAATTTAAGAGTGATTATTTTGTAAAAATAATACCTGGGGGTTCTGTTTGCTCAGTCTCAAGAGCTTCTCTAAGAAATTAACTAAAATGACAAGCAGAATTCTTGTGTTTTGCTAGCAGTCAGCACTCTAAGTACTTTTCTTGTTTCCAAAAATTATGATGCATTTGCCGTGGTTTGTCCATTTTCATTAGTGTTTAATAAAGTCTCCATGAACCATGTATGGCTGCTGTTTGTATCATGCAGTTCTAGTACTGTAAATGATTTTGCATCTACCTAAAGCAATCCAGAAACTGAAAATGATGGAAGCTTTTTGGGTGGTGCTGACCCTGGAAATCACGAGCATTTTCTTCCAGAGCTGTATGAATTTTGCATGTCCAGTGTGACCAAAATGTGATCAGAAAAGCAGGAACGTGACCATTGCTGGTAAATGAATGCACAGCTAGAAAGGGCCTGCTGGGTCATGAAATGTTGTGGCTGTAGTTTCTGAACTCGATGCTTTTCAGCTGTTTATTGGGGTGAGTCCTGGTTGGCAATGGAGGTCTGGGCTGGGACTTTTTGACCTCCTGAGAATGGTTGGAAAGAGTTGGGATGTGTGCCAGGGCACTTCTGGCTGTGGCCACGTGGCTGCCCCGGGAAGTTGCCCCATGGGGCCATGCACAGCCCCAAGCAACAGCTGCCCTGAAATCACCAGGGCATTGCCAGATGGGGCAAGAAGAGACCCTGCCAAAGCCTGGCAGGGCACCTCAGCCCCTCGTTGGTGGATTTCTTCCTTCTGCCCATGAAAAAACAGCCTGGCTGAGACCAGGCTGCAGGTGGTGTAACCCCTGCTCAGTGAAGGATCCTGGTGTATCACCATGTGGAAGGATGGTAGTAATTACCTCCTTGTAGCTGCACTCAGGTAATACACATGAAGGAGCTTCATACAGCAGTGCACAGAGATAATCAGTCCCCAAAGCAGTGAGCAGCTGCCAAAGAAGAAAAGTCAGCAAACGTCGTTTGCTCTTTTTTTAAGGGCTGACGTACAAAAGAGAATACAGGATAATCTGCAGTTACATCAGATTTTTGTAAAGCAGGGTAGAAGTCACACCTTTTGGAAGCTAAAAAGTAGCAGACAAAGACAGACAAGTAAACAAGGTGACTTAAGCTCTTTTAAGAGTACAGGCGATATGAAAGAACAAGCTGGCACCACACCAGAAAGCTGAGTAAGGAGGTTTCTCGGCTCCAAAGAGACTGATCCCTGGGCACCCCCTGCTAAAATGCTGACATTGCAATTGTCTCCACCTTGAGGAGCGGATGATGGTACACAGTGATGCTGTCACACGCCTGGTGAATGGCTCCCAGCATCCACACCTTGTCCAGAAGAAGGTGAGGGTGGCCTGATGCACAGCTCCTGAGCAATGGTCTTTTGGTCCCCTTGTATAGCAAACGTTAAAGAAAGCTCTCTTACAAAAAGCTCTTATTTTTTCTTAGGTTTTTTGGGACACTGCTCCAAACTGAACCTTCCCTAGAGGGGAAAAAAATGGGCTTTTGCCAAAGTGAATGACAAGAGAAGCTGTAATCCCAAGCACTTTTCTGGCAATACACAATGCAGTCAAATGAAGAATGCAGTTGTCATTATAGGCGGCAGCCTACAGTGAGTAAATAACCTGCTACAGCCTGCTACAAAGACTGGCATGAAATGACCTGCCAAGACTTGCAGTGTGCAGATGCCTCCACCTTTGTTTTCCCCTGACAGCTTTTATTCTGTGGCTAAAAAGGATTTTAGCCTGTGCTCTGCACTGCTGATCTTCCTCCTACTGGGTATGCTCTGAGGGCTGCACCCGGCAGCTGGGGCCATGCAAGTCTCATATCCTTGAGAAATGCTTTAGTTTCCCCAGACCTGCAACTGTCCATGTGAAAGTCAGAGAGAAAAGGCAGATAGATTAAGAGGTCAAAACAGAACAGGCCTTTTACTGGGGGACAGTAAAAAACACCAGTGTTTTTGCATGAATCCTTCATAACATGGGTAAAGCACTCACAGATACATTGAGGAGAGCCTGCCCAACTGGTGAGGAACCTGAAGAAGTTGCCCTTAAGCTTTCTGCCACATTTGGGCTGCTGGACAGCTTGTTCAGACAAAGTTAATCAGTGATTTATACACTGAACTATGTTTATTTGAAAAGCTGGTGGGTTCAGTTTTCAATGGGAACTCCATCTGCTTACAATAATGCAATTCTGAGTTTTGTTCAGAATAGTAACATTGAGTCTAGTTATGTCACTCCCCTATATTTTCTCTCTTCTATTTATAATTTAGAAATCCTGAGCATGTCACATTTCTCTGAAAGCCAACATACCCTCTTATTACTGAAAATAATATTTTGGCTAAAATTAAGATGGCAGCAATCCGCTGCTTCTTTTTAATGAGATGGAATGATTCATATCTAGAAAGTGATAATTCATAGCTTTGAAGAAAGAAAAAGATTTGTCATCCCATTGTAGAAAAAAAAATTACATTTCGTTTCAGCTGTTTACATGGGGAAGCTTGGAGGCTTAACTGGAACATTTTATTGTTGTTTTGTGGGGTTTCTTCATTTTTACTTTTAGCACTTTGTCTTATTTTTCATCCTGTTTTACACCACCTTTCTGATTAATATCTTTTTATGGGCTGAATTCTGTCTTCCTTCACGTGGGAAAGGACCCATCAAATGATATTTCTACTAATCAGATCTGGATTTATTATTTTCCTCTTTTCACATTGCTGTAGATGCTTAGATATAAGGATGAAAATAAATGGTTTGACATCATTTCTAACAAGACAGAGACAGGCCATGGTTGTCAAGGGAAGTGACAGCCCCAGACAAGATATATATCACTTTGTTCTTCCCTTCAAAGCCTTTGGTTCATCTCTAGAATTTCACTCTTGATTACATACCAGATAACTGTCTTATATGGGGTTTTTTTGGACAAGAAAGTCTCTTAATAGACTGAGTTTTTCTTTTTGTATGAGAATCATGTCATCTGTCTACAAAAGCACTGGACCAGCACTCACTTTTCAGGTTTGCTCCTATTTGGTCCTGGTCTTTCTGTATGCTTTTGAGCGTTGTCACTCAGAAGAGGAATCATCTCTTTTAAACCTGAAATTTAGCTGTCACACCTGCGCTTCTTTCCAGAGTACATGGCGAGAGGAGGGGACCCCCAGAGATGTCTGCCCTGGGGTAATTACACCCCCACAAGAGCCTGTGGGTCTCCCATATTGCTGCACAGCTGCACTGTGACTGCACGGCTAATGCAATATTCAGACACCCGGTTATGTGCACTGGAGTCCCCCCATTTCCCATCTGTAAAATCTCATGGTAGTAGGTCATTTTCTCAGCAAATAGGCACAAGCCTGTAGGTTGGTGAGAGATCCAGTGGACAAGCTGGTGGACCGAAGGTAGATTTTTCTAACTTTGGCCTTGAGCCACGGAGGAGGAGGGTTAGTTACTCTGACATGGCAGCTGCGGAGAGAAGTGCAATACTCCTGCAGTGTAGTCTGGGTTTTGGGGACACATAGTCTAACAAATCTTGCACTTGCTAATGTAACCCACAAGTGTCTGGGCATACATTTCTGTAGTGCCCATCAACCTAGATTCCTTTTTCTCTTGTGTTCTATTTGTGTTGTTAGTATTTCTTTGGTTATGACTGCTGGCAGCATGTGAACTGCTATTTCTTGAGGCCAGAGGCAGAGCATGAACAGGAGAAGACAACATTTCACAACAGACACCCTTGCCTTGGGAAAACTCTCTTAAGTAGTCTTGCTCACATAATGACACCCCATTTGTTTAATTGTGATTATATTCGTAGAGGAAAACTGTTTCCCACTTGTATTCATGATGTTAGTGATGTTTAGATACCTTATTGTTTAATCTAATGTTAGCAAAAAAAAAATTAAATAGATTATGCCCAAACTGGAATGTGCTTGGGCTTGCAAGAACACAGGCATTCTGCCTAAATCCTGTTCATTTTGGTGATGGTGAGTTTCTTCTTTCCACAGTCTGATAAGACTGTTAATCAGATTTGTATGTTAGAGTAGTTCCAAGGTCAATTCCAGTCTTCCCCTAAAATGTCATTCTTCATCTCAAGGCAAAGTCTAAGAGTTGGGACTAGCCTACCCAGAGCACTGGGCCTCTGCCTCAGTGCAATGAATCTTCTTTCCTAATGATATCAAGACATATGATCTACTAATCATGTTTTAAATAGGTGAAAAATGACACATGGACTGTTACTCAGCAGCTGATAAAAATGCCTTCATTTTCTAGTTCTGAATTAATTACTTTCTTGTTCACAGGTATATATTTGTGTATTTTGTTCCTCAGCGGCATTTTCAGAAATCAGGGGTTTTGATTTGAGTACTACACTGGTTTAATTTAGCAGGGATGAGGATGCAGTAATGAAAAGCTACTTCCTTAGGAGAACTGGTAGCTGAATGAAGAGAAGTCTTGAAAGGAGAGAAAGTGCTTAATATTCATGGACATATTTGAGTTGCCTTTTATGTTCTGCCAAAAAGAAGCCCATTCTTCTTGCCTTATTGGCATGTAGATTTCCAAATAGATTGCCCACTTAATTATCCCAGTACCGTTTATTAGGCCAGGAAAAAACATTAACAAAATATATTTGTAAAATCTTGTGGGCAATGATTACCCTGAAATTAATCCTGAATGAGATTTTCTCATCTAATTTTACTTAACTGTTCTAAGAAGTGTTTTATTTTGAAAGAAAAGCTCACTTATTACAAGCAAAATGAGCAAAAATAACACATTTGTAACATTTAAAAGTATCACCATTTTGTACCTTCAAGCCATGCAGCAGCACAAATATAGAGGATGTAACTATGGCAGCTCTGCAGTGAAAAGTGGTAGTGAAGTGTTAGTGTTCAGCTGCCAAATAATAGCTTGACTTTCTAAATTAATTGGCTTAAATGTCCTTTTGGTCGGCTGCATTTTACCTGGTAATTTAGTGGGTTAGATTATTACCGTTATACAATTAACACCAAAAAAAGGGTTTGAGACACTTTCATCCAAAAAGTGAAGGAACAAGCCCTTTGCTGAGTAGTTTAAACTATAAATAAAGTGTGACCTTCCTCCTTGAGCCAGAGATGATGGAAAAGGGAAGGAAAACTGTTGCTACAATAGGGCTGTCTGGTTTCTCATGAAGGCATAGCCCCGAATGCAGCCAGGGCTCTGTGCAGGGGAGTTGGGGAGCTTGTCCCCATAAGGTGAAGCAGCAGCTCCTGGAGGGAATGGCCTCTGGGACACAACTCAGGTATTACTAGGATGACACCCCTATTTCACCTAGGACAGGGAGAGGAAAGAATTAATCTCTCATTGCTTTTTCTGATGTTGGAAATTTTCCTGAATCCTCTCTGCCACAACTATCGCTCACCTCATTCACCACCTGACCTGGAGAAAAGCCTTGCACTCTCCCCTTGTTTGCAAGGGGAGCAGAGCTGTGGTTCAAACACACTTGCTGCATGATATTGGGGTAGAAAAGTCTGCATGTGGCGTTTGCACTGAATCAAGGTTGTTCTACTGTGACTACACATGGGAGTCCTGACTCTTTATTGCTGCTTAGCCAGTTTGTCCTCATTATACATCCAGCATCATATGGAGTGTTCCTGTACAAATTTCAGCAGTTACTTCTCATAGATAATGAAGGTTATACTAGTTTATGATTTTTAAGACTACCTGTTTTTTGAGGGCAGATGAGGCAAGATGTGCTTGACAGTAGATTTTCTCCTTAATCGAGTGGAAAAAAACATAATGAAAGCCCAAAGCTGAAATAAGTCAGAAATTTTCAAGATAGAGTAGGTGCTCAAGCACTGGAACAGTTTTCCTGGAATCATGATGGATTTTAAGTTAGGAGCTATATATAGAATCATGGAAACATAGAATGGTTTGGGTTGGAATAGACCTTAAAGATCTGTTCCAGTGCCTCACCACCCTCACAGTAAAAAACTTCCTCCCAATATCCAATCTAAATCTATCCTCTTTTAGCTTCAAACCCTTACCCCTTGTCCTATCGCTACACTCCCTGACAAAGAGTGCCTCTCCATCTCTCCTGCAGGTCTCCTTTAAGTACTGGAAGGCTGCTATAAGGTCTCCCCAGACCCTTCTCTTCACTAGACTGAAAAACCCCAGCTCTCTCAGCCTGTCCTCATAAGGGAGGTACTCCATCCCTCTGATCATCTTCATGGCTCTCCTCTGGACTCGCTCCAACAGGTCCATGTCCTTCCTGTGCTGAGGACTCCAGAGCTGGACTCAGTACTCCATGTGAGGTCTCAGGAGAGCAGAGCAGAGCAAAGGGTGAGGATCACCTCCCTTGACTTGCTGGCCGTGATTCTTTTGATGCAGCCCAGGACATGGTTGGCTTTCTGGGCTGCAAGCGCACACTGCCGGCTCATGTTGAGCTTCTCGTCTACCAACACCCCCAAGTCCTTCTCTTTAGGACTGGTCTCAATCCATTCTCCTCCCATCCTGTATTTGTGTTTTGGGTTGCCTTGACCCATGTGCAGGACCTTGCACTTGGCCTTGTTAAATTTCATGAGGTTTGCATTG
>NW_010141055.1:31782-33124 GCF_000699245.1 Pterocles gutturalis
CACTTGGACATTACACTATTGACCACAACTCTTTGGGTGCAACCATACAGCCAATTCCGTATCCACTGTGTGGTCCTTCCACCAAATCCATGTCTCTCCAATTTAGAGACAAGGATGTCATGTGGGTCAGTGTCAAATGCTTTGAACAACTCCAAGCAGATGATGTCAGTTGCTCTTCCGTTATCCACCAATGCTGTAGCCCCATCGTAGAAGGACACTAAATTTGTCAGGCACGATTTACCCTTGGTGAAGCCATGTTGGCTGCCACTTGACAATGAGGTTGGGACCTGTCTGATCAAATCTTGATGGTGCTGACAGGGAAACTGAGCCAGTCACCTTCTTTTCCTGGGACAAACAATGTAGATACAGAGGTATATTAGGGACACAGTTTGTGTCAGTCCAAATTGAGCAGTCAAAATAGTAATACGAATTATAAAATAAAAAATGCCCATTTTGCCCCCCTGACTGTAAAGGCAGTTTTGGCCAACTCATTAATCGTTCACAGATTTTGTTTTGTTCTGTAGGTACCACAAGTCAGATAAAATGAATTACACCCTAAATTCCTTCTTACCATACTGTCATAACTCAAGCTTGATGCATGGGCTTAATATGCAAAAGATAGTGTGAAACTCTGATCCTGGCATCATGCAGGAGCTCAGACTGGACGATGGTCCTCCACTGGGACAACCATCTTCAAGAGAAAGATCTGCACGAGGAAGACACTGAGATTTGTAGGAGCAGTGAAAGCTTAACAGCACATCTAGAAAAGTGGATGTTACCACCACACTGGTTAGAAACAGAAACATCCGTCTTCAAACAACCATCACACTGGAAACTCTGAGATAATTTAATTCTCCTCCTGAATTAGGTTCTTCTAGGGAGCACGGCTGTCAGCATCCATGGAGCAGAGGAAGATGTTAGCAAGGGGAAAGATGACAAAAAGGGTATTAATTTAGTGCACTGTCTAGAAAGTGAAAATATGGCATAAACCTAAATTGATATGAAAGTAAAAAAATTATTTAAGAAACAGTCCAACTGAGGAAAAAAATCTCAGATCAAAATGTTTGATTCAGTAAATAAAAATAATAAATAAATAGCTATATTCAGGCAAAGCATTTCCCATCAAACCCTGGGGTGGATTCAGGCACAAACATCTTGTTCTATGGACTGCATGAATTTGTGGTGTTGTTATCTATTTCAAGAGCAGCCGTGGCTGTGCATACCTTTGTGTGTGTTTCCTGCTTTCAGAATAATGTTTACTGAACTGAAGAAAAAACTCCAATATGCTTCTGCAAGGCATTTCCAGCAATTAACCTGCAGATTCTCATTTAAGTAGCCCCTG